>NW_008670210.1:0-232 GCF_000695815.1 Acanthisitta chloris | reverse complement strand
CCATCACCCTCCCACCCCACTGTCCCCTCCAAGTCACAGGTCCCTCCCTCCCACCCCACAGAAAGAATTGCACTGGTACAGCCGTTCCATGGGCACCAGCTGGGGCTCAGTACACCGGTGGGGGCTGGTACCCCTCCGGGCTCTCTGCCGTCTGGGTGAAGGGTGGCTGCTGGTAGCTCTCGTGGCTGATGTTGGGGTAGCTGGGGTAGGGAGCTGAAACCTCTGGGGGGGG
>NW_008670209.1:0-12660 GCF_000695815.1 Acanthisitta chloris | reverse complement strand
TGATGCTGAGGAGCGGCCAGCGCTGCGAGCTGCCTCGGGAACGCGGGATCGAACGGCTCCTGCTCCGAACGTGACGGGATGTTCCGCTGTGAGTGCTTGTGGATCGGGATGTTGCTCTGTGACTGTGGGTTTTTATCATGATGTTGCTCCGTGTCCGTTTTTTTCTATCACGATGTTGCTCTGTGACTGTTTTTTTCTGATGCTGAGGAGCGGCCAGCGCTGCGAGCTGCCTCGGGAACGCGGGATCGAACGGCTCCTGCTCCGAACGTGACGGGATGTTCCGCTGTGAGTGCTTGTGGATCGGGATGTTGCTCTGTGACTGTGGGTTTTTATCATGATGTTGCTCCGTGTCCGTTTTTTTCTATCACGATGTTGCTCTGTGACTGTTTTTTTCTATCATGATGTTGCTTCCGTTTTTTTTTTTTTATCATGATGTTGCTCTGTGTCACTTTTTTCTATCACGATGTTGCTCTGTGTCTACTTTTTTCTATCACGATGTTGCTCTGTGTCTACTTTTTTCTATCACGATGTTGCTCTGTGTCTACTTTTTTCTATCACGATGTTGCTCTGTGTCTGTTTTTTTCAATCACAATGTTGCTCTGTGACTGCTTTTTTCTATCATGATGTTGCTCAGTGACTGCTTTTTCTATCACGATGTTGCTCTGTAAGCATTTGTTGGTGTTTTTTTTAAATCATGGTGTTGCTCTGTAGGTTGTTTTTTTTAAAACAGGATCTTGCTCTGTGGTTTGTTGGGTTTTTTTTAAAATGCAGTGGATGTAGGTAATGTGCTAGAAGTGCTTCCTGCTTGTGCTGTGTACCTGTGTTCTGGTGAGGTTTGTATTCTGATGGGGTTTAGGGGTTGCAGTGGTGGTGCTGGTGGACAGGTGAACTTCATGAGCTTAAAGGTCTCTTCTAACATTGGTGATTCTATGATTTTGCAGGAGTAGCCTTGTCCTGGGACAGAGCTGGCAGGGCTGAGCTTGGTTTGAACACAGGCAGAGCCTGCCAGAAGCTTCTAATGAAAGAATTCTGATGTTAGTGCTGATTAGTCTAATATTTCCTCATTACTTTTAGCTTGTTGCTGTTTCAGTGCTAAAAGCAGAGTTGAAAACGACAGTCTGTTGTTGCTGAGTTACTCAAAATCAAAGCTAATGGTTATTGAAGTCTTTTAATATCTTTGGTTGTTTTAGGAAGACACTTTTAAGGCCAAGTCCAGCTGTGATGCCCATCTGTTTGGCAAAGAAAGTATCACTTCTTCGCGGGCACTTTGCGAAAACAGCTGGATTGAAAAGTAAGTGTCTTTATTGTGTGTTTCTAAGATAATACTGAGCATTTAGTTTTTAAAGTTTTGGGTAGGTTTTGTGCTTTTTGTGCATTTTGTTGGGGTTTCTTTTTCTTTTACTCTGTGCAATGGGACCTAAATTACAAATAGAACTCCTCTTCTTTATTTTTTTTAAGGGAGAAAGATGTCAGGAAAAGCACACGCAGGTGATTTTCAAGGCCAGGTTTTTCTCAAGAAGAAGAAGAAGAGAAAACATGTTGAGCACAATAACTCATATGAAACTGATGAAAATGCAGAAAACACAGAGCTCACCCGTGCTCCTCTGGTGTTTGAACATGCAGCAGCACAGAATGGTGAGGGCAGGAAAAAGAAGAAAAAGGCAGAAAAGAAGGGTGAAGAGCAGCTGGTTTTGTTGGATGATTCTTGTGTAGGAGAGGAACATAACATCAGCAGTGGAACTGAAGTGGAAGCTTCCCAAAAGAAAAAGAGGAAGAAGAAGCATAACAACAGCACAGATGAGCACAGTGATGTCAGTTGTACCCTAGTGAACAAGTACAGTGCTGACGAGTGCCAGGAGAGCATTGTTGATTATGAGTATTTGAAAAACTCTGAGGTGAAGAAGAAGAAGAAGAAAAGCAAAGCAGAACTGCATGAAGTGTTTGAGGTGTGTGAGTTGCCTCCCTCAAAAACACAGCAAGAACACAACACAGAGAAACCTACAAAGAAGAAGAAGAAGAAGAGAAAGGTCAGCAGTACCCAGGACATGCAGGAGGACACAGATGGAACTGCTGCTGAGCAGTCCCCATTGTCATCTCCAGAGCACAAGAGGCGAGGGGAGGACACAGAGTGCCTGTTACCTGCAGAGGAGGGGGCAGTGGCAGTTCCCCAGCAGTGTCAGGAGGATGGTAACTCTGATGTTGCTTCTGTCACTAGTGAGATGTCGATGGAGGTACCTGCTGATTTTTCTACACCCAGTAAAGCAACTGGTGGAGCTCAGAAAAGTGCAGCACATGCTAAAAAGATCAAAATAAAAACCCCTGCTATTGTAGAAGAATGTTCTTCAGACTCTGATGTGTAAGTTTAGGTTGTGTTTGTGGGTTTGGCTTTTTTCCCCCCCTCTCCATCCCCAAATATGTTTCTTGCACGTGATTTGGGTCCCAGGTTTTTTTTCATTCTGTTTCGTATGTGTTTTAAAGAAAAGCCTTGAACTTCTGCAGCTTGTTGAACTGTTAGAGACCTGCTTGAAGAGTTTAGTTATCTGGTGAAGATACAGCAACAATTTGTAACACTCCCATTGCCTTCAGCACAGGCTCTTTTCTCCTGTTTGAAAACTGTAGGTTTGTAGGCAAAAGTTAAAAAAAGGAAGGGATTTCACTTGTTAAGTTTGGTATTTATAGTGAACATGTGCATTTCAGCCAAACAACAAGTAAGGTTGGCTGAGGAATCTAATGTTCTGTGCAAACAAATGCTCTTGTAAGTAGCTCTTGATGCTTTTGAACTGTCTAGAACCCACAATAAGGGCACTAGTAAGAGACAGGTGGAAAAAACCTGTGTGCCAGTGGTAGCAAGAGACACTGTTTTCTTCAGTATGGCCATGAGTGAGAGTTTTGTGGATGTTCTAAACTTCAGAAAACTCTTTGGCTGCTTTGAGCATAGAAATTTGGTAGTGAATTACATCTGTGTTAACAGGTTGGAAATACAAAGGGGTGGACATGTGTTCTTCAACTAATGAACATGTTCATTCTTTTAATGGTAGAGTTACTAACAAAATCTCTGTTTGGCAGCTCTAGTGATGTAATTATTTCTCTTTAATATCAGGACACCAGAGCCTTTGGCATCAAATGTAAAGAAACAGGATAGTTCCTTTGCTGAAACAGCAGCCTCTGAGGAGGTTAGTGAGGATGATGGACTCATGGTCTCTGTCCTGTCTTCAGCCATTGATTTGGATGCTACAAGACAAGAATTGGAAGAGTTTATTCCTCATGTGAGGACTATGTCAGATCATTCAGTCAAGAACATGGCTGGAAGAGACCTGGCGAGGTTTAAAAGCTTTAAAAAACAAGGTGAGCTCTCCAAAATGCTGTTGCAGTGAGGAAGGACTTGTGCAGCTGTGCTGAAGATTTTACAGAGAGAAAAGAGTTCCATCCTTGGAGTACCTTTTGATTTTGTTGATCTTTGGTTATACCTAATCCAAAACCTGAAATGTAGGAGAGATGTACTTGAAGTTTGACTTGGTTTTTTAACCTTTGTATGTTTTAGGTATTGCTGTCAAGTTTGGCAGATTTACACCGAAGGAAAATGATCAAATCCGGAATAATGTTGATGAGTTCTTAGCGATTACTGGGATAGACAGTGCTGAAAAACTTCTGTTTACTTCGAGATATCCAGAAGATAAAGCAACTATTAATTACCTGAAAGTAAAACATCATTTCTGTGAAAAGATTTGTGAGTATTTAAGTTCCTTCTCACACAGAAAATGTCTCATTTGACGATCTTGGTGAGGTAATCATGTGTTTTCTGAAATAATCTTTTATTGAAAGGCAATAATACTCATAGATCATAGAATTTTAGGGGTTGGAATGGACCTTAGAGATCATCTAGTCCCAACCTTCTGCCCTGGGCAGGGACACCTCCCACCAGAGCAGGTTGCTCAAGGCTTTATCCACTGCCAGGGTTGGGGCAGCCACCAGTTCCATGGGCAGCCTGTGCCAGTGTCTCACCACTGTTCCCTACTATCTAACCTAAATTTCCCCTTCTTCAGTTTGAACCCATTTCCCCTTGTCCTATCACTGCAGTTCCTAACAAAGAGTCTCTCTCTGGCTCCCTTTTAGGCCCTTCAGATATTAAAAAGTTGCTCTGAGGTCTCCACACAACATTCTCTTCTCCAGGCCGAACAGCCTCAACTCCCTCAGCCTGTCCTCATAGGGGAGATGCTCCAGTGCTCTTAGCAACTTTATGGCCTCCTCTGGACTTGCCCCAAGAGTTCCATGTCCTTCTTATGTACTTGCCCCAAGAGTTCCATGTACTTCTTATGTTGAGGCACCAGACCTGTGTGCAGTATTTCAAGTATTACCACACTTCTTTTGATGCAGCCCAGGACTCGATTTGCTTTCTGGGCTGAGCTCACACTGCAGCTCATGGGGAGTTTCTCATCCACTGTCACTCCCAAGTCTTTCTCCTCCTTTTTTCATGCAACATACCTGTAGAAGCCTTTCTTGTCAATGGCAACCTGTAGTGGATTTGGGAAGTAGCATTTATTTAAGGCTCAAAGGGGCTACAGATTTGTTCCTCTGTGGTTGTTTCACACAAACAATCATTCCCTCTGTTTCGTTACATTTACATGATGTTGCTTTTAATTCCAATCTGGGAGTTTGCTCCTGGTCTGGGAAAATTGGGCAGAAAGTCACTGCAGTGTTAGGTGACTTGTAGTCAGCTTTCCTGGGCATTGCTGACTGAGGTTATATATTCCCAGGTATTGGTCTCTGTGGATCTTCCCTTCACTTGATTTTTGCTGGATGTCTCCAGTCCCTGATTTTCCCAATGGAAAAGAGTCTGTGTGCAGAAGCACAGTATTTCATCAGCCTCCTGACTGGTGGCTGTCTCATGTCTCTCTGTTAATAAGGGCATTCAATTCAGTGTGTCAGTTAAATTTTAACTAGAGCTGGATCAAATGTACAGCCAGGCCATACAGTTTGTAGCTAGTGAGTAGCAGGTTTGTGCTTGATCAGGAGTTCAGTTCCTGACACTCACCCACACATGTGCAGCCACATACACAGTTATTCACCAGCTGTCAGCATTCCAAATCTCACCACAGGGGCAACAATTGCGTCCTTGAAATTCCTCAGGAGATCCTGTCCAGATTCTTCCTGTGCAGTTACTGAAGTGTAAAAGAGTGGAGAGAGTCACTGACAGCACAGTCATGAAAATGTGTGGTGTTTGGATTTTGGGTTTGATTCATTTTGGCTTTATTTAAGTGGCCTCACCAGTGTGAGAAATGTTTCTTAAAACTGATCCTTTCCCTTCTAGCCGAGGGCATCCCCCGACCCTGGAGGCTCATCTATTACAGAGCAAGGAAGATGTTTGACCCAAATAATTATAAAGGAAGGTAAGGCAAGAATTGAAGAGTTTCTGCATGAAAATATCAAGTCTCTGTTAATTATTTGTACATTAAAAATGGATAGAAATGAAGATCATCTCTCCCATTTGTACCAGTTAATTGACAGTTCATTTTTCTGACTAGTCCTTGTGGATTCCTCTGTTCTAAAGTGTGACTTGAAGTGGTAGTGATGAGGAACATTGGTCACCTGTAAAGGTTACAGCTCTTTTAGGAGTTTGAAATGGTTTAAATTTACAGCTGAAGTTGTGCCCATTTCCTCAACTAGGTATACTAAGGAAGAAAAAGAAAAATTAAAGCAGTATCATGCTATGCATGGCAATGATTGGAAGAAGATTTCGGAGATGATGTCCCGTTCTAACCTCTCTGTTGCTATGAAATACTCTGAAATCAAGTCAGGTATGGAATTTTCAGAAAAACAATTCACTTGGTGTAATGCAATCTGGGAAGTTATTTGAACTGTACGTTGTAAGTGCCCTAAACATCAGGAGAAAGTCCCTGGAGTGGCCTTTGAAAAAATTAAATTGTAGTGGTGGTTCTTTTCTTCAGATCACTGATTGCATTTTCATATGGAAAGGATAGAACAGTCTCTGCTAGAGAAGGGAAAAGAAGTGGAACAAATGCAACTCTTTTTCAAGTGGGGCTGACCTCTAAATAGATGCTTTCAAGGATAGAGTGGAAGGAATTTGGCAACAAGGTTTGAAAAGATAAAAGCTAGGGATCAGACTGTTTAGTGATCAGGATGAACTCTCAAGTCTGGTGTGCAGGAGAGTTTCTAGGAGGTGTGTAAGAAGCTGGCCCTGTAAATAAAAATAATGCAAAGTGAAACTTTTGCTTTTTTCCCCCCCTTAATTTTCTATGATAAATTATGCCTTAACCTGGTGGTTTGTCAATTTTAGCCATTAATTATGGGCCTTGGTCAACAAAAGAGATCCAGAAGTTAAAGCAGGCAGTGAAGGAGGTGTTGAGGAAGAGACTGGAAAAAGAAGATGCAAATGCTCTTTCAAGGGAAGATGCCTGGATTGATCCTAATAAGCTGTACCAGCAATTACCATGGACTGAGATTGAAGCTAAGGTGGGAAGTCGATACTGGAGTCAATGCAAGCAGAAATGGTAAGGGTTTGTGCTAAACTGAGGTAGGAACATGTGTCCTGGGGAGTGTTTCTTGTGCAACACCTGTGTTTTGTACCATGGTGACTGTTTTTGGTAGGACAGGTTATAGGGTGTACACTACAAAAGAGGTGTTGCAAATCTCTCTGAGACAACTCTTTGCTAGCTGGGGAAAGCTTTCTTCTTGCTGTGATAGCAAAGCCTCATTTCTGCCTCTCTCTCACAGCAGTAGCATCTTGATGCTTGGAATCTCTTGAAATGGTGGAACCTGGGGTTTTTTATGTTTTCACAGGAATGCAATTTTAGCAAACAAGGTGTCCAAGGGGCTGCAGTTATCTAATGTGATGAAAAGATTACAGATCAAGATCAATCTCATTAAAAGGTATAGTTCAGAGGTACTGGAATGTTTTAGTATCTCTTACTGCTCTGAGCTGTGTGTGTGAAAGCTTGCAGGGTGAGAACTGTGTGCTTGTAGCTTGATACATGTTTCACAACCATTCTTTCTCTGGGCAGAATGTCTTGTGACCTCTGACTGGGGGAACTGGGAGCATTGAATTGTGTCGTGAATTCTGCCTACACATTGCTTCTGTCTTACATTCACAGGTTGCATGAAATGGACCTGGAAGATATTACTGAAGTAAACTGGGAAGAACTCTGTACTGCACTGGGGTAAACATTTTTTTCTCCCTCTTTTTATGGATACGAAGAGTAGTTGAAGCAGATGAATCAAAGTTCTTAGACCTTTGCAGCCATAGGAAATGTTTAGTTTGGAAACACAGAGTTGTATATCCTGACATATTTGCTGAGCAGTAAACCAGTGCCTGTAAGATCTGAAACTTGATTTTAACCACATCAGGGAACCCTTAGCATTCTGAGTACTGGAGCTGTGTGGTGTATCTGTGCTTCCAGGGGTTAATCCACACACAAGAAAAAGGGATAATTATAGTAATGTCTCATACAATAGAACAGTCATTTTCCAAGCAAAGGACTGTTGAACATGAAACCACCAATCCTGTGGGTGCTGTACCTTCTCTTTTCCCACATGCTGCCAGTTTCATTTCCAATGTATGATGAGATGGTGCAGGCTCTTACCTTCAAGGGGAATTGCTGCCTGGAAAACCTGGTCTAATTATTATTTGAATTCCATCCTCTCTCCCTAAAGCTGATATTGTTTGACTGGCATCACTCTCATGAACGAGTAACTCAGTAACAGCTCAGTTTTGTGATAGTTCCTTGCACCACTAATTCTTTGAACTCTTCTCTTTGCAGAGACATTCCTAGAACTTGTATTCAAGGAATTTTTTATAAGCTAAAAGTCTCTTCTGTCCCTTTATGGCAAAGAAAGACTTTTTCTGGTTAGTATGTTTGTATATACTCCTTAAGGTTTTTGCTTGACTTCAAGAGGATACATGTCTAGTTCAATTCTTTCTCAGCTATTTTCCCCTAATTTAAAACCTCAGGCTTTATACTTAATTTACTAAGTGCTTTTTTAAAAATAACTTTCAGTGTCATCATATGAACCTCCTCTATTTCATACCTTGGCTTTAGAAGTCTTATGATTGTGCATTCTAGTTTGTCCCTGCATGTTTGTCTGTGTCTGATCTCCCTGCAGCCACTGCAGGACAGAACAGACATTTGGGGCATTTAACACTGACAAAATCATTTCTGTTTGTGAGATCCAGTTCCTCTACAGATCCAATCAAAAACCTATTTTTTTCTCTTTTTTTTTCCTCAAAGAAATTGTTGATTTTCTCTTTGAAGAGAAACTTCCACAACTTGAAGAAAGGCTACAAAAAAAGGAGGAGAAACACCTTTGCTCTACCCATCCAGCAGCCACTCAGCAGCAGCAGCATGTCCGATTCAGTGACATCTTTGACTCCAGTGAGGACAGTGATTAATTGACTGTCCTGAAAGCAGTTCCTAACCTGCAGTTTGGACTGTCAATGGATCAGGTTGCACTGGGTGCAGCTCCTCACTCAGGTACACAAGCTGTCGAGCAGTGGGAAAAGTCAAGACAGGCACATCTGATTCTCTTCTTTCACAGTGAAGACTGAAATAAAAAGAGCTTCTGAGGCACTTTTGATTGCTTTAATTTAGTTCTGGTTTTACAAGTTACCATTTAACCATCCAAATTGCTTTCCAGGTGTCTCAAAATGCTTTGTTTCCTGTGGAGTTGAAAGTTGCTGTTTTCCCTTTTGGCATGAATTAGTTTTCAGAACTTTATTTTTTTAAAGTAGCCAAAATTCATGGACTTGGGAAAAGGCTTTTCACTTTGCTTTGAAATCTCTGTAATCACCAAATCTGAAGACATCTGTGTTGATGGAAACAGCACAAGTTTTGAGATGGATTTTTTTATGAGGTACCTTGTTCTTAAAAGCAACTGATTTTTATTTTTGATACAGGTTTAGACATTTCACAACTCTCCTAGAGAAAAGGGATCTTTGCCCACTACTGCTGATAAATTGGAATGTCACTTCTTGCTAACCAGGACAATGGAATTAAAATGTTTTTGTTAATATTTGCAATGCAGAGACAAGTGTACATAAAGATATATATAGATAGATATATATGTATGTCAGACATATTTTTATTTTGCCAAGGAGAATTTTTACATTTTAGTATGAAAAAGCAGTGATAAGATGGAGCTTGGACTCATGTCTCTGTATGATATTTGTAACTATCTGCTTAGAGTGATTATTTGTAATTTGACTATTAAAAAAAAGAAACAAAAAAACCCCCAAAAGATCTTCCTATGTATGGCTTGTTTATGTTTCCTATAGGCTGTATTAGAAAATAATGCAAGACTTGGTCTCTGCTTTTTGAGGGTCATTTTGATAACTGAGAATTTCCTTCTTTAATAATTGTCATTTGTAAGCTGTAACTTACAATAGTTTGAAATAAAGGCATTGTTGGAGGGTTTGGAATGTGATTTGCAGCAAAGGATTTTCCAGGAGAACTTGCCATATTTAACTGTATCTGGCTTTAGCCTCTCTGAAGACAGAAAACAGTGGGATTTTTGTGAGACAGGCAAACACCCCCTGAGATCAGCCACTGGTGTGTGAGGGTAAGTTTTCCAGCCAAGAGATGAAACAGGGCGGGAGGAGAAGGAAACATGCCAGTTTCCTTGCAGTTAGGTGTTTGACTTGCTTCTGTTGCCTTTCGGATTTGAAGATTGAAAGATGAAAATTTTGAATTTTTGAGTCTAAACAGTTTGTATCTCTCAAGGTATTTTTTCCTGGAAAATGGAGATTTTCTGCATTGTCTGCAGGCTACAGCACAACCTGCCTGGTTGTAGAGTTATCTAGAATAGGTCTTGCAGAAATAAACTTCTGCCTCCATAATGAGATCGGGTTTATTCTTTGCTTTAGAGGAAAAGCTCTCCAGGCTGGGGACAGAGTGGCTGGAGAGCAGCCAGACAGAAAGGGACCTGGGAGTTTGGAGAGACTGGGAGCTGAACATGACCCAGCAGTGTGCTCAGGGGGCCAAAAAGGCCAATGGTATCCTGGCCTGGATCAGGAACACTGTGGTCAGCAGGACCAGGGAGGTGATTCTGCCCCTGGACTTCGTGCTGGTGAGGCCACACCTTGAATCCTGTGCTCAGTTCTGGGCCCCTCAGCTCAGGAGGGACACTGAGGTGCTGGAGCAGGTCCAGAGAAGAGCAACGAGGCTGGTGAAGGGACTGGAGCACAAGTGCCATGAGGAGAGGCTGAGGGAGCTGGGGGTGTTCAGCCTGGAGAAGAGGAGGCTCAGGGGAGACCTTATCACCCTCTGCAACTCCCTGAAAGGGAGACCTAGACAAATCAGAGGCCTGGGCAATCACCAACACTATAACCCAGGATGGGATGGGATGGAGGTCCCTGGTTCTGTCCCAGGATGGAATGGAGGTTTCTATGCAAAATGTGAGCAGCAGCTGTAAACTTGGAGCCATCACTGCACTGGCTGCTTTGGGGAAACACACACCTGAAAAAGGGCAAGGCTGTGTCCGCCCTGCAGCTCTGGGAAGGGAGAAAGGGAACTCCTTACTTGCATCTGTGTAATCCATGAAACATGGGCAAATAATTGTTTGCAGGAGGAGAGTAGTTGAATGTTTCCAGGTACTGAACAATGGCAGGAGAAAGCAGCTCTTCCCCTTTGCCATCCTCTTAGCCAGTCCTGTGGGAGCACAGGCTGGGGCAGGCATTTGCTTCATGTGGATATTTGAATAGTATTGCTAACAGAGCAAACTCTGCAGAGGTTTAAAAAAACCCTAATAGACTTCACAGAATGATGAGGAAAGTAACATTGACAAAGCTTTGTGTATCAGGCTGCATTATAAATAAGAGCATGACAGATCCTTCAAGTCTAAAAAGCACTGCGAGTCCCCTAAAATCTTGGGTGTTTCAAGTGGATGTGTCGCTTCAAGCATTTTCCTGGTGTGTTCATGGCCTGAGTGGTGTTCTAGAGAACACCTCTCAGCTGTGTGGCATTATCAAAGGCAGAGACAGACAAGTTCCAAGGGCTGTGTGTGCAGCACAGAGACTTCAAAGTTGAGGAGTGTTACGGTGGCAGCAGCTGAAGATCAAACGGGGACTTGCCTTTTTCACCCACATCTCCTGTGAGGTCTTAACCAAGGAGATGGAGAAAGGCAAGAGAGATTCCTTAGAGCTCCCCAGGCTGGGGGATAGTGTTGTCCCTGTGACCTGGAGGGTCATGATGAGATGGACACCAGCCTTGAGCCAAGTGGCTTCACCTCCCAGGATGAACAGAGAGGCACTGGGGCAGGTGCTTGAGCAGCCACCAGACCTTTCCCTGCCTGTTTTGGGATGCACAGCAAGAGGGACAGGGAGCTGTTGAGCTGTTGTGTGAGGTTTCCATTGCATCAGAGGCTGTGAGGAAGCATCTTGGTTCAAAGAAGGCTGACACTGTCAAGCAAGTGTTCCTTTAATGATGACATTGGGTGTGTGTGGGATCACTCCTCCTATCATGCACACCCTGGCTCCAGATGGGACAGCTTTTAGTCCAACAAATCATACGTATTCATCATATTTCCAAGATCTCGTACATATATGTTCATCATTTCCTGAAAATCATTATCATGTCTCCACCCAGTCACTCCTGCACAGTCAGTTGTAGCAGTGGTTGCTGAGAGTCTTCCCATAGGCTTTATCACTGTCCTCTGGATGAACTCTCTTACTTGGCACATGCATGTTGTTTCTTGTCTTTAATCCAAACCCCACAGGTGGTTTCAGCAGGTGTTAGTTCCTTATCATTCCTGAGCATTCCATAGCCCTTCTGATTGATTATTGCTCATTGCTTCACATCAGCATGGATAGCTTAAGTGGACTACAAAGTTCTTGGGTTAGTCATTCCCTACCTCCCTTAATTCTTGGAATCATAGAAACAACCAGGGTGGAAAAGACCTCCAAGATCATCAAGTCCAACCTTACCGTGGTCACTAGACCATGGCACTAAGTGCCACATCCAGTCTCATCCTGAAAACCTCCAGGGATGGCGAATCCACCACCTCCCTGGGCAGCACATTCCAATGCCTGAGCACTCTCTCTGTAAAAAATCTCTTCCTAATATCCAACCTAACCCTCCCCTGGCAGAGCTTGAGTCTGTGCCCTCTTGTCCTGCTGCTGGTTGCCTGGGAGAAGAGACCAACCCCCACCTGACTCCAACCTCCTCTCAGGGAGTTGCAGAGGGTGCTAAGGTCTCCCCTGAGCCTCTTTTTCTCCAGGCTGAACAACCCCAGCTCCCTCAGCCTCTCCTCATGGCACTTGTGCTCCAGTCCCTTCACCAGCCTCGTTGCTCTTCTCTGGACCTGCTCCAGCACCTCAATATATCTGAGGGTCCCAGAACTGAGCACAGGATTCAAGGTGTGGCCTCACCAGCACCGAGTCCAGGGCAGAATCACCCCCTGTACTCAGCAGAATTCAACACCCTGGGGTGTCATCACTCCGGGGAACACCCTCGTGGCGTTTAAACAGATTTATAGCCACGGCGTTGGGGTGTGATTTCATTATTTCGTGGCTCTGTTCATCCACCCTCGGGGCTCACACGCACTGACAGTCACTCGCGCCGCGCGCACTTTTCGCGCGGTCCCTTTAGTCCCGCCCAAGGGGCAGAGCGCCCACTTCCGGCCGCGCCCGGAAGTGCAGTGGCGCCGCGGCCT
>NW_008670208.1:0-778 GCF_000695815.1 Acanthisitta chloris | reverse complement strand
AAATTTTTGGGGTGCTCACCTGAAGACAGCCAGGCAGGTAGCAGGGTGCCCATAGAGCCTGTCGAGCACGGGGGGACTCAACCCCCGAAGGAACTCGTGAAGGTTCTTACACTGGAGCTGTCCCCGCTGCAGTCGGGGGGCAGGGCCTGGATCCATGGGGACCCCCAAACTGGGGACCCCCAAACTGGGGACCAGTTGCTATTGGGGACTCCTAAACTGGGGACCAGTAGCTTCTGGGGATCCCCAAACTGGGGCCCAGTAGATTTTAGGGATCCTCCAAACTGGGGCCCAGATTTTGGGGATGCTCAAACTGGGGACCAGTGGCTTCTGGGGACCCCCAAACTGGGGACCAGTTGCTATTGGGGACTCCTAAACTGGGGACCAGTAGCTTCTGGGGATCCCCAAACTGGGGCCCAGTAGATTTTAGGGATCCTCCAAACTGGGGCCCAGATTTTGGGGATGCTCAAACTGGGGACCAGTGGCTTCTGGGGACCCCCAAACTGGGGACCAGTTGCTATTGGGGACTCCTAAACTGGGGACCAGTAGCTTCTGGGGATCCCCAAACTGGGGCCCAGTAGATTTTAGGGATCCTCCAAACTGGGGCCCAGATTTTGGGGATGCTCAAACTGGGGACCAGTGGCTTCTGGGGACCCCCAAACTGGGGACCAGTTGCTATTGGGGACTCCTAAACTGGGGACCAGTAGCTTCTGGGGATCCCCAAACTGGGGCCCAGTAGATTTTAGGGATCCTCCAAACTGGGGCCCAGATTTTGGGGATG
>NW_008670207.1:34831-56744 GCF_000695815.1 Acanthisitta chloris | reverse complement strand
TAAAATAAAATAAAATAAAATAAAATATGAAGTGGAAGTCACCCATAAAATCTCCTTCCTCCACACCTTTGCTTGCACACACATTACCCCAATAATGACATCTATCCTTGGGGGCTTTACCATTTGGACATTCCATAGTAGATGGAGAATGCAGCTGCTGCCCCCAAGCAAGTGCCCAGGCCAAACAAATGGACCTGCTGCCATGGTGTAAAGGCCTCCAAGATGTGTGTGTGCTCCCTGCCCAAGATACACTCCTCCTCATGACACATGGCACATTTCACTAACAGCAAACACATGTAGAAGCCATCCAGCTGGGATGGGAACAGGAGCAGATGCTCCTATTAAAAAGGCCATAAGACTCACTGTCCCTCCACCCTGTTCAAAGGGAAAGTCCAAAGTTGCTTGTACAAACAGAGGCTTTTCCTTCTGTCACCTCCTCCTTGTAATGGTTCAAGCTGCTGCCAGGACTTCCCATGCTGGAGATGTTTTTTAATTTGATTGTTGGATCTCTGAAAATGTCCTAGCTGTGGAAGGACAGGATTTCTGGGGGGAGGGGGGATGTCTTCTGCTTTTACAGGAGATCAGTCATAGATGAGTCAACTATGGCATAAAAAACAGAAGTAGTACCAGAAGAAAATCCTTTATTCCTTGGCACAGAAAAGTATCTCACCTGTAGGTGTTTTTGGAGAGTGGGCTGAGATCAAATGCATGGTGTGTCATCTCAGAAGATATGTGTATTTCTTATATGCTCCCCTGGACTTCCTAGTGAGGGTCTGTGCCCACAAGAGAGTGTTTTTCCTTTTCCTGTACACTCCCATAACAGGCCTAGGAAGACTTACAGATTCCCAAAGCTCCAGATCTCCCAAGTGAATATGGTTTGTTTTCCCCTCGTTAATGACCATCATTGCTACAATGAGAGAATGAGGTTGTGCGGATGCCCTGTAACCTAGCACACACTTCAACAGGATGGAACCGTGCCCTCAAAAAAGGGCTGAAGATGCAGACAACAAGCCTATCTGTGAAATTCTTTCTTCAAGTCACAGTGGAAAAGTCAGTTAGAAGAGGGGAGAGAGACAGAGAACTGCTTCCCAACCCATGTGTGACATTAGCTCTTCCAACCCCTGCTTTTGGAGCAAGCAGCAAAGAAAGATTAGGAGCAAAGCTCTTATTTGCAGCTCAGTATTTCTCTTGGAGATGGAAGGTGAAAAAATACTATCTTCCTATTCCCTCAAAAACTTCTTTGTTGCTAGTGGTTATCTCAAGGTTAACCACAATCCATCCAGTCAGCCACTTAAACAAAGCCAGAATGAAAAAGCCTGTATGTAGTTCTGCAACCTGAAAAATAGCCTGGGACGGTGCTATAGCCCTGGGATGGCTCTTAATGTGATGCATTTGAGAGAAAACAGACCTCTGGCATAACCAGCAATATGATTAAGGGGTTTCTTTTCTTCCAGTAATGCAATATTCCAGCCTAACACATGCAGGATTAATCAGCCTCTTCCTGTAGACTGGGAGCAGGACATGTGTAAGAAGTTACTGTCCTCATTTAAACCCAACTGCAGAGGATTTTGCGGGTTTTTTGCTCGTTCTTCTCATCTGCAAAATGCCACTTTGGTGGTTTATGTCAGTCGTAACAGCACCACATAATGTTTTCTGAGCCCAGCTGGCCCTTATTTAGAGATCAGGAGGTAATGAAGGCACAGTGGAATGATATCAATGAGGCTGCTAAAAATTTTCAGGGCTGGATTGCAATTTGCTGGAGTGGGGGCCCTGGGGAGGGGATAACAGTGGGTTAACGCCTTCCATTTCATCATCCTCCTCATCCCAGCCAGCCTCCAGTCCTCAGCAGTGGAAGTGAGCTAGTGAGAAGCTTGCTGTGATATTTCAGAGAGATTAAGGGGTGCCTTGACTTCTGGCTTGCTGCTGGTTTGCCATGTGGACTCAGGGCCAGTTTGTAGGTGATGTTCTCAGCGTTGGGACTGAACCTGCTGTGTGCAGCGAGCCACCTCAATTTACATTTAGTCCTCGCTTGACTTCCTGGGATATGTGAGAGAGCAAAACGGCCACTCTTGAAAAGCAAGGACTCCAGCACTTCCGGCTGATTGGATTAGCAGGATGGATTGGATTAGATGCTAATGAGTAGTTGTCACTCAAGCCGATGCTACCCCACTGCATTACTAAACCAGCATCAGCTGCCCTCTGCACACCTTCCCTGGTTTAAGCTCCATTTACATCCTAAAACACTGTTTATCCAAAACAAGTAATTTTGGGGTACAGAGGGGATAAATGCGGGTGCAAAACTCAGTACAACTTCAGAATACAGTACAGAACTGCAGGCCTTAGCAAGAAAAGGTAAAGCAACACATACCATTGCATATTTCTGTATATTGAACATTTATATGTTGAGAAGGAAAACATGTAATACACAGGAACTAGCACATTTCCTTCAGTTCTGTGGTTTGTGGATTCCTTTGGGTTTTTTTAATTGAATTTCTCAAAAGCTGTCTAACATTGTCTTTCCTGTAATTCACCTCATTCTGATAGTGATTCAATTGGACAAAAAAAATAAAATCTTTCCTCTAGCTAAAAGGGAAAATGAGCAAGTTGTATGTGTTAGTTGTCAGAAGCCATGCACATGACCTCAGCCCCCCCCCCATCTTTGATGCTAACACCTAAATTTGGTAATTAGCAAAACAAATAAGATTAGGAGGAACTGTTAGGTAGACAGAGTATATAGAGGGTTTTCCTGCTATAACGTTTTGCTCTTTCCACATTTCTAGTGCTGGGTTGGGGTTTGTTTCACAGTTTCAACGTATTTTTCATTCTGCCTGATTTTTCACTGTGCTAGTATTTACTCTTTTGCTTCCTTCCCCCACACACTCCCTGCTCCTCTTTTTCCCCACTGCTTCTCTTTATCAGAACATGAACTCAATAGATTTAGAGATTGATCTGAAATGTTAAAACCATGATATTTATGGCTTTGAAATTTTTCCTCAGCTCCCCAGCTAATGAGAAGGTCTAGTAGACTTTGTATCATAACAAACCAAAAAGCTCTTTTCCCTGCATCATACTGAGTGAGTACTTACTAGAGAAAAGAGGTGAATTTTCTTTTATTGTTTCTGTGCTGTTGCCACTCATACAACTGAAATTCCAGTATCCTCTTCCTCATGGTTAAAGTTGTATATAGAAAAACTCTTGGATTTGTAGATGTCCAGATGCCAAGGGAAAATAAACCTGTCCTCTTATCTCTCTTGCAAAATGAAGGACTGCAGCTATAGCAAAGCATCTTTCAATGTGAACAGGTGGCCAATGTGTTGGCTGGACCAAAAAGGAGCGAAGGAAGTGTTGCAAGCCTGGTTGTAATTACTTCCTTGCTCTTTCCTTCTTACCCTGATTCATTTGTGTATGGTTTAGTTTTTCAATCCTCCCTCTACCTGCTCAGCTTTGGACATTTATTTGGACCTAAGATGCAGTGTGATAATGCAAACCTACTTACCAATACATGGCCTCTAGAAAATGCAGGAACTGCTCCATGGGGATCTGGGTGCATTTTTTTCATCTTGTGACTCTAATATTGACCACTGCTTTTTAAACTAAAGGAGAAAAAACCCAAACCAGTCACATTTCAGTCATATCTTTTCCTTATTGGATTTATGCATAAATTCCAGGTTTGCATGATTGCCCTATTGAGGAAGAGAGCTTTGGTGCAAAGTGATAAGGATTTGGCCCATATTGAGGAGAGCAAGGGAAGAAAGATAAGGTCAGGAAGGGGAACTGAGCATAAACACCATGGTTACTGGTTCTGAAGCACTATTTGCCCAGATTAATACAATTTGTGAAATGACAATCCCTGCGGTGGCTTTGTCCCAGCAAACGTTTGCTTTTCGGATTAAGCCTCATTTGATTTTATTTTCTATTTCCTTCTCTGAGAGCCCCATACCCATCTCTGAATTCTGCTGATGGACACAGGGACTCTTTGTGCTGCTTCTTCCTCACTGAAGTGGAACAGGGAGAATTGCATTTCTTCGCTTTTCCTCTTGTTATTCTGGAAGAGGAGAGCATATGGAGGGGGCTGGGGTTGGCCTTTTCTCACACAGATGTCAGTGGCCTTTATGGTCCTTTCTAGTTTCTGGGAATTTGAAGCAAAGACCCTTATACCTATTGATTCTGTTTTCTGTAAAAGTGCACATACATATATACACTACATATGTGTATTTAAATGAAACATCTCTGTGAAAGATAACTATATAAACACATCTTAATCTCAGTCTGACAAAGTGTGAAATGTGAATATGCTCTTACAAAGCAGCAGCCAAAGTAAGTTCTTTGAAAATGTAAAAATATTCCCCTCTCACCAGTCACTGTCCTTTTAAGATCTGTTTTTCCTTCTTCCTTCCCTATACAAATTTCTAGCCTGGACATACCAATTTGTGTTGAATTAATTCATTCCTCCTATCCATCCCTAGACCTTTTATTCTGCTTCATCTTTTGGGCATCCCAGGTGTGACACACCATTTAAGATCAGTCTTTATACCATTATTCCTATCTTATACCCCTGACTAGGTAGATTTGTCTTAGCTCCATCAGGCTACCCCACTTTCAGATTGGAATCCATACAGCAGTTGTTGGCCAGAGAGCCACAGAAGAGTGCAGCCCTAGCAAGGCTGTGCTGCTTGGCGCTAATCAGAGGGGAGAAGGTACATAATAAAACTTCTAATCCTGCCCCAAGTAGACCTTTTTTCCTCTAGGAAAGACTTCAGGGACACTCACTCCTCTTTTCTTTTTTTTACCCACGCCTGGAGGCTGATACCACTTCCCTGCTGTCAGCCCTATTTTGCAGAGCCATCTCAGGGAGGGCATCATGCTGCTGTGTCAGTGAGACCCTGAACCTTGGCCCGAGCAAGGCTGCTGGGAGCTGGCATCCAAGGCACAGGGCTTGGAGGCAGGGAGAGAGGAGAGAACCAGGCAGTGATTTCTGCCCCATTAACTCCCCTCTCCCTGCAGTGAGGGTTTACATAAGAGGGGCTGGCAAGTGCGTGCGTAAGATAGGCAGGACATCTGGACTCCTCTGACTCTACCATGGTATTGTTTTGAACAATGTAACCAGGTAAATGCATTGATAGACTAGACCACATAGCCAAGATAGCATTACTAATTTGATTATGTCACTGTGACATTATTAACCCACTCAACCATCCTTTAGATGCTTCACTGCATCCTGAACTTGCACTACTTTTCCTTCCCTGTGACAGGCTAAGGGTTCTTTCTCCCTAATCTATTGTTCTACATGACTACTACTTTGCACAGTAAATTCTCATAATACTCATCTTTTCTAACAGCTAGCAAGTTCTCTGGCTTCTTCTTTTATATTTCTGCCTGTCTGCCTCTTTCTGTCTTTCTCTGCCTCTCTAATCATACTGTCTTCTGTAATAATTGCATAAAATATTTCTTTCTTATTTTGTAACTGTATACATAGAATATGTTCTTGAAGA
Source organism: Acanthisitta chloris (assembly GCF_000695815.1). Lineage (NCBI taxonomy): Eukaryota > Metazoa > Chordata > Aves > Passeriformes > Acanthisittidae > Acanthisitta > Acanthisitta chloris. The sequence continues at coordinate 51,252 of NW_008670207.1, read as the reverse complement.
ACATAAATTTTCCCACTCAAAGGTGTGCTCTCTAATCCCTGTAGAGATATAGCCCTGTCATTCATCTTTCTTCTGGTCTATATATTCTTTCTGTCTTTTCTCACCAACTTCACAGTATCAGGAGTCAGAGGGTACAAGTCTCTCTCTTCCTCTCATGGTGTAGCTGACAGCCTAGTGGAAAGGAACTGTTCCCACGAGTAAAGTCTGAGTCTCTTTGAGCCAAGAAACAGACTCAGCAGAAATCTCCCATACAAGGGTGATCCTTGTAATATCCAAGCTCTTTCAGTCTGAAGCTGATGATTCCCTACCAGAAAGGTCTCCCCACATTGTGTGTAGCAAAGGGATAGCTACTAAAGAGAAGGCTCTCAGGGAGCCTGAGTCCACAGCCTCAGTAACTGTGGTGTGCCTATGTCTTCTTTCTTCTTGGGTGAAAGCTGTTAGGTGCTCTGGTGCAGTTTTTGAAAGCCATGGAGTACACGCAGAAGTAAGCATCACTCAAGGTAGTGAGACTCCAATGCATTTTTAAGTCTGTGCTAAATCAGGACCTCAGAGTGTTCCTGGGAGGGGATTTCTTTTCTAAGGCGTTGTACAGAGCTGTCTCTTCGTATCACATGAATAACCATGCTGGGATCTCAGCTCCCCAGACATCTCCCGTTTGTTCTGTTTTCTACATCACATCTATGTTTTGCAGCAGCAGTAGCAATACTGTAGCAATAGGAGCAGTAGCACAAGGTCTGGGATTCCACAGAAAGACCTGGATTCTCCTGCATTTGGGGTATGGAGGTCTAAAAGTAAAACATTCACTCCATTTGCTGTAGTTCCCTGTAGCTCTTTGCATTGTAGCTTGTTCTTGTGTGCTGCTGTATGTATTCTCCACATTTGAGTATGGGTTTTCTCTTGCCCATCCTGTGCTGACTCTCTGATGCCCTAATACATTGTGTATGTGACATCAGATCTCAGTGTCTTTCCCTTAACAGGACATCAGCATGCTCCCAATGCTCATTCTTGGACACCTATTCTCATGACCCATTTCAGAAACCAATCTCTTGAAAGCTGGTGCCACTCCATCACATCTCATTTGGCCAGAAGGTTTGAGTCAGAGTGAGGGGAAAGGGAGAGAGAAGGGCATGTTTGCACATGCATTTCATGGGCAGTTTGTGCTGTTTTTCTCTATGCACTAAGGGTGACCTTACTCCAAAGTGTCTATAGCTTTCCTGTATGGTCAAAACTCTGGTGTACTGGTTGAGCACAAAGGCTCAAGCTGTCATTGAAAGGTGGCAGAGGCTGGGTCTCCTGTGGGTACACATGGTATGTCCCCTCCATGGCATTATCTCGTGTGGACAAAATCAGTTCATTGAATTGCTAGAAATTAACAGGACAAGTGGGGGGAAAAAAACCCCAACAGACAACTAAAAAGAGGGAATGGCTTTTAACAGGGCTAACAGGTTGAGCAATTTCTGTGTTTTACAAGCACCAAAACTGATTTAGGTGAGGGTAGCAGAACCCCAAAGTAGCAGGTTGGTGGGGGATGAGGACTGGCATTGCCCAGTGCTGGCAGGGAGGTGTTACATGGGTAACTGTGCAGCTGTGCTTCAAAACAGAGAGGTTCAGGCATGAAAAGGAAAGGAAAGGAACAACACTGTAGCATGGACTGCAATGAAAAATAGCACCTCACACAGAGAGCTTCACCCCAACATGCTTTTCTGCTATCAAGATTTTGGGAGCTTTATGTTTAAGGAAACGAGGCACTGAAATGAGCCCTGACTGAAGCACAATGCAAATATGAAACAATGATGAATAATATTAAAATTAAGCTGGGCAAAGCACTGAGAGAGTAATCCATGAGGGAATAATCTTGCATCAATTCCTTGGAGCCCCAAGGCAGCAACTTATTAGCTCTTTTATAGCTGGGGGGAGCAAAAAAAAAAAAAAAAAGTAAAAAACCTAATTTAATAATAGTAACAATCATAAATATAGGGGTAATAAAATAGCAATACTAAAAAGGGAAACAGTTTCTTTACACACTCCTTCAAACAGCACTACATGTATGGCAGCAACATTTGTACCCTTGCATCTCTTTGTTCCCCAGCAGCCACCAAGGAAGGTACTTGCCTTCCTTGACCATAAGACAGAGAATGGAGACACTGGAAAGGTCTGGCAATCCCAGATTTTATTTTGAATAGCTGATTTCTCAAGCATGTGCATACTGAGCTCTGTCTCATTTGCGGGACGCTCTGATGAATCAGCCCTAATGCATTCAGTGACGTGGCCCATAAGAATGCATGATGTGAAATATGGGGGATTTTATATAATTTACAAAAACAAGCTAGTCTGTGTCAGGTACTGGTAAGCAGCCCAGCTGTTTCTGCAGGTCCTGCACTCTCTGCTAAGCTGCAAGTGAAGTCAGGAATGGAGTTGAATTTCTTTAAATCTTTATCTTCTTCCTCAATGCTGACAAATGCTGCAGGATCAGGCTGAATATTACCAGTCCCCCCTCACCACTCACTGCTGCAGTGGGCTGTGACTGTCCAAAGCCAGTTGTACGTGGCCTCCACCATGTTCATGCGTGTGTAAATCACATGCCCCACAGAAACATGGAACATGGGAGTGCTGATGATCATATGCTGCCTACTGCACCACAAAGCCAAGCCAGCACAGCTGTGTCCAGGATGACCACACAGGCACAGTTTGACTGAATAATTAACACTCCACCATGGCATAGACACATTTTGCTTCATGCAACTGAGCCATAAAACCATGAGAGATGTCCACATGTTCACAATGCACTGTGATATCTACATAGCTTCCCACAGCACAACAAAGATAGCATACCATGCACCTATAACCATTTTCCCAGATCACTTTCCACTGGAAGTATTTGCTACTTCACAGAGAGACGGCCACAGTACAGCCATACCCCTGCAACCTGCACATGTATGTTTCACTCATATAACCTCTAGGTGTTCATGTAACCTATGCGTGTGAACGCTGTTCATGCAGCACACACACATGCACAGCCCACACACTGCCTTGCTTCCCCTTTCCTTTGATCCATCAGGCCCACAACATATCTTCATTTACGTAGAGCTGCAGGACACATTGTGGTCAAACAAGCAGTTTATATCATACCCATAACCTCAAGGGACAACAGGCTGACATACCTACCACACACCACCAAAAAGAGCGGCACAAACACGAGCACAAACACTTCTGAATAAGAGAAGAAAATGAAAAAAAACCCCAGTGCACTAAGAGGAAAATACCACTAGCAAAGGTTAGATGAAGAGGCATATGCTCTCCTTTGCTACCTGAAGGACTTTCACTTAAAATCTTTAAAATGTTAATAAGAGTTAACCAGGTGAAACCATCAACAGAAGGGACAGTGGCTGTGTCGGGGGCTGCTTGAAACACCTGTCCCCTCTTAAAGAGAGCAGTTTTCCCTGTTCCTCATTCCCCCGCCACCGGCAAGAAGGAAAGCATATTCCAACACAAATGTCTCGTTCAATTGCTCTATAATGCCATCTTGTGGCTTCTTCACTCATGAAGCCTGTTTTTTTGTTACATTTTGCCGAAATGAGTTGATTACCCTGAAAAGATGGGGATGGAGAGGTAAAGAGGGAAAAGGAAAAGTAAAAAGGAGCGACTTACAAGCATCTATCCATGTGTCGGGTGCATGGATGGTACTATAATTTAGATTGCAAAGTGACCCAGGTGATGCTCTGGAACCATCTGAATCCAGCTAATCCAAGCAGACTTCTTCAAAAGAGATTTCATATCACTTGCACTATTATTATCATTTATCAGAAGGTACATATCAGATAATTCAGCTTATTAGTGGTATGGGAGTGTAGAGAGATACCATTTCCTGAGAAAATGTGGTGTTTCATTTATGGCAGAACTGATGCTAGTGTGAGGCTTTCAAAACAAGTGTCAGTCAGAAAGGAACCATACTAAGAGCATGCTGGTCACTATTGTGAAAGAGGAAAGAGTTGTGAGGGAGAATACAGGCAATCTGAAATTCTGGACAAGCCAGGCAGAACACATAGATTTCTTTATTAACACTAGATACACAGCAAAGTGAGGAAAAAAGACCATGACATGAAATGACATCACTCAGTCAGTGGCTTCAGGATCTGCTGCCCCAAGTGATGAGGCCAAACTCCAAACAAAAGCACCCAGCTATAGGTTCAAGCCTAGTGTCTTCAGGAGGTTTGTGACAGGGGTCTTCTATGTGTGGTTATGTTTTGTGTATCAAGGTAAAGATACTCCAGAAATAAAATTCTCAAGCTGTTTCAAAAATTCACCTTTCATTTCCAAAATAAAAGCAAGAACTGGAGTCTGCTGGTGTCAAATTCAGCACAAGGACACAAAGAGCAGAATATATTGGCCAGATCTGAGACACTTCCTTGCCCTAAGAAAACCCCACTATTTTCAGAAGTGTGATTTAATCCTGTTAACTCCTAGAAAAAGAGGAAGGCAGGACTTCATCCTGGGTGAGAGAAGGTCCAAATACCTTTGTAAACATGTGTGTTGGCCCATTTATGGCTCAGTTAATTTTTACCTTTCCTGGGTGCACTGCTAGGATCCACCCACTACCGTCTGCACCATGGATTCAACCTGTGCCAAAGGCCCTGGTGGGTTTTTGTAAAAACAGTTGCTGTGGGTTTGTTAAAAAGAAGTACTCGGTACACAGAAGCATCTTCACCTTTCCTCTCTATCACCTACCTCTGCTTAGTTTTGGCAAGTGAAGCCTGTCATAAACAATGATGAGATTTGAGGCAGCAATGGTGGCAGAAATCACTATGTGGAAAGTTGGCTTTTTTCAAGGAGAAAGAATTCTTGAAAGGTGATATTTGAGGGAAGAAAAGAGTATAAAGAGAACCCTCACTCCTGCATAAGTGTCTGCTGCTTCTTTATTGAAACAAACCCCTTGATTCACCTCTGTTCTTTATGGGAATATTGCATAAACATAGATTAATTAAAGAGAGAAAAGAAACACTGTCATTTTAGGCATCAAGTTCAAATTAACAGAGAAGATGCATTTCTTAACTATCCTAACATAAATCAAGAAGTGCTGCTTTGGTTTCAAAGGAAAGTATCTGTATTTTTATGGCAGTGTTTGTAGGTGGTTTCAATCAAGGAAGTTTTTTCTTAACAAATTGTGGCAAGAATTTTCCTGTTTGAGCTGCAGTGGACTCTTTGCATCGTCTCATTCAATCATATCCTTTTGTGTCAGATAACCTTCATGCAAGTGTTCTGCTGCACCTAAAAACTCTGAGGGTTTCTTTCTTATTCTTTTTTTCTTTACTTTTAAAAAAAATTCATCTTATCTAACTATAATGTAAATGTCTCTGTCTCAGTTACCTTAGGCTCTTACAGCAAGGGGAGAAAAATAGGTGTTTCTGGACTGTGATTCATCTGGTCTATTTTGGATGCCTCATTAGGATGACATGATTCATAAGCAATGCTTAATTCTCTCCATTGAGTAGAAGGGGCCTGGCTCTGTTATAGACACCAGCATTTGTTCAGATCACTCCCATTTTTTTGTTCTGTTTAGGAACACTTTTCTACACCTCCATCTCCTCTTCATTTCTAGATTTAATTTATTCACAGCCAGTCCATACCCATTAGCCAAGGACAGGTGTGGTTCCCTGTGTGCTACATGTCCATATAACCTCATGGAGTCTTTATTGCCTAGATTAGGTACTTCGCTGAAATAAAACAACCTACAAGGTGAGGGACATCATCTGCTGTGTCTAAGTGGGAGAAAGGTATGATGAACTGTAGCATTAACGTCAGACACAGGGTTTTCTAACGAGTTTGGTTTTCTCATTGGGTGGAAATCTGCTTTCCCTAGAGAACTACCTGCGTCTTACCTATGAACCAGCCAAAAAGCCTATTTCCCACCTGTACCTAACCAGGTGAGCAGGGAGTTTGGCAACTCTCCAGTGAAATTAAACTCTGAGGACAAAATCATTTATAGGGTAGTTCTATGGTCTTAGTCTCCTGTTTGCAACTGAAAGATTATACAGTGTTAAAACCAAACACAGGCTGGGAAGGAATCGGCCTTGTTATCAGCAGCAGCAGAGAAAAAGGATTTTTTTGTTGAGCTGAGGGCATCTTAAGTGTTTTTCTCATGCAGATCTTATTATGGGATTTATTGGGAACCTGCTCAATCCTTCAAATTAAACATAAAATAAACCAAAACCCTGTTCAAATAGAAAAAAAATACCTACCATGAAAACAGTCTGACTCTAGTTTACTATATCTTTTCATTCCAAACCCAGCCTAGTATCGTAGCCCAACAGACTGAAGCTTCCTGATGCAGCCACAGTAGCTATAAATGCTCCATTGCATTGGGTTATAAATGCTCCTTTACAAGGTGTAGGATGGGGCAGTTCTCTGTGCTTTATCTAACCCTTCTCCCTGTCAGCAATACTGGTCGTTAGTAAACGTGAGAGTGACTTTGTCCTCTTACATACCTTGTCCATAAGGGCAATCCAACTCCTGCCTTTAGTACTGCAAAATTATAAGGCAATGTAAATCGGTGCCTTTATTTCTGGTGAATTTTTGGAATCAGATGAGGGAGAACAATGCAGAAGCCTTTCTTGGGACATGAAGATTCTGAACACTCTCCTTGCCTGCCTTAGGGTGTTCGTTCCTGATACCTGCAAGGTGCATAGATTCATGCCCTGAAGCCTATGTGTTGCTTCCCTTTACAGCTGCTTCAGTTTGCATGGTTGTATCATCAGCTGTTATTGTCTATCTCGTTGACCTCCCACATAGTCAATCCATTAGCTGAAAGCAGTCCTGCATTGTAAACTGTGCATTACTGCACTTAAATTCCAAATTTCAGTTTTGATTCCTCCTTTCCTGCAATGAGCATAATGAAAAGTGAGGTAATCCATGGATGTGATGGCACATGTAGAGCTTTTGCTGATTTTTTCAATTGCGGGATTGAGGAGAGAGGAAAATGTGTCACTTAGCCCTGCCCCATTTTCAGAATGTTTTGTGCTCAGTAGTAGGAATATAGGCTCAGAGTGGAGGACTAATTTGTTTACTCAGCACTACCTTAGTTAGCAGTCAGCCTTAAAGAATGACAGATGACATCACATATTTCAGGTGGGTTTGGCTGCAGCAGCAGGGTACCAGGTAAATTTTCATTGTAGGGTGCTGGTAAGATTGCTGGTTATTCTGATTAAATAAAACTGATCTCAATTTGATTCATCCAGATGAGCAAGTAACATGATTTAGCCCAATTTTAAAGACATATCATCTGGCACCTTTAGCCCAGAATGCATTGTCTTTGCCAATGCAGATCTGCAGCAGGGACATGGTAGGACTGGTGGCTTACCCAGATGACTCATGTTCTCAGAGAAAACAGCTCTTTAGGAGCTGATCTCAATAATGAAAAAATGGACCCTGAAAAGGCAGCATCCTGAGGTTGTTTTTCTTTATTGAGACTCCTCTGGAGGTGCAGGATGTTCCCTTCTTACCATAAAGTGCACTGACTGCTTCACCCCTCCTTCTTCCCTCTTAAATTTGTTCTCCTCTCCACTTACTGCATTTAGCATCCCATGAAGTAGGCACTCCAGCACTGCCAATGAAATAAACTGCCTGCCACCTGTCTACCTATCTGCAGGTCCATTTTTTTCCCTTCTCCTGGCTGTAAATATGTTGGTCAGAATCAGAGCTGGCCCCTACCATCTGCATGAGGCTGTATTTCAGCATCTCCCAGGCTTGTTGCAGGGAGGGATTCTGACTTAGGGCTGAGAAGGACAATAACTCTGAGCTCCAGAGGAAGAAACATGAATCAGGGTATCAGATAATCCTCTGCTTTTCTGAAACATGGAGAGTGAAGAAATATACCTGCTTTCTTTCAGATAAATCCCACCATTGCAGTGTAAGCTAATGAGCGGCAATTTTACAGCCCAAGATGAACCAAGGATCTGAAAATGTTGTCCATCTGCATGTACAAATGGTGGCATTTGCTAAGGAACTTCCTCAGAAAGTCTCACCTGGCAGGTCAAACCATGAGAAAAATAGAGTAGGAATCATGGTGCACTTTTTTTCAGCTGGTGTGTCTCTCTGTGTAGCTGATTTCCAAAACCAGAATTCCTCAGAACTTCTGTATTTCTCTGAGCCAGCATGATTTCCAAAGGCTGTCTGCTCCCTGCCTTGAGTGGATCTCTGCCTGTGCTCCTCCATGGGGGTTTCATTCATTCAGTAGAACAGCATACAAAAAACACTCAAGCAGGTAAGGTTTGGTGAATGCAAGGAGCAGAGCAGAGAGGCACTTAGGTGCTTAGAAGCCACACAGGGAGCATAAGATTTATTGAGCTATGCTTCAAATCAGGGTCACAGCACTAGTGAGGGATACAAGATATAGGGTTATACAGGATTGCTCCTGTAAGATGCCGCAATGACATGGTGAACTGCCTCCCATTACAGGGGCTGAAGAACAAGTAAGTAATGGCTTTGGCCTCCCTCAGCTGCTCTCCTTAAGGTCACTATGTCCAGAATCCATACTCTCCTGAGCATGAGACACTGTCCTTCAGGCCTGATTACACAGACTGTATTCCCCTCTGACAAACATTGGGAAAATAACCTGCTTTGCAGTAGCTTCAAAAAATGAGAATAACTTTAGACCAGTAAGCACCACCTGAGGCCATGCTACAGATACTAATATTTGGTCAGGCTTAGTTAAGTTTCATCTTAGTCCATCATGGGGACAGCTGAGATTTTGCAGGAATATTGTAATAGTCTGTCTGAGCCATTTCTGAGATGAAATGACAGGGAATGGTCTTTTAAGAAGGCAGGAGTGAAATCTGAAACACACAGCTATGGGTCTGCATGCTTGCAGTACCATGAGGTGCTTGTGCTTGTCTGTTCCTCAACACACACAGCCAGTGGAAGGCTGGATAGTACTTTATTGTGTGAATTATCTGATTCTTCTCCTTTTTCCCTCGTTGTTCTATTTCTTCTTTCCCTTATTCTTGTTTTCTTCATCTATCCTTTTTCCCCCCTTTCCTTGTCTTCTTTTACACCTCTTTCTGGTTGATTCTTATTCTCTGTTCCTTCATTTATTCTTTCCTCTCTTCTCTTATTTATTTGTTTAGAGCAAATTTTCAAATCTATAAACCTATTACAGCAAACAGGCTGTGTTGAAGCAGCGTCTGAGCCTGCACATGTGGTGGGTCCTGTATTCCAATAACAGAACTTATTTGGAAAAAAACATTATCTGTAATGTGGAAATGGTTTGGCTTGAGGCTAAAATTTATCATCATTACCCTAATATCATCTCAAGCCTCAGCTCTGGCAGCAGCTAAAGAAAACACCAAGGCTTAATTCAGTCAGTGCAAGGAAAAAGAGACAGAGGATGGAAAATATGATTTATGATGGAAATCAATGCAATCATAATACTTTATGCTTGTAAAATTGGGCTGTTCCAACAGTGCTCACAGATTGTATAGGCAGCTCTCCACCAAAAAATTCATGACAAGATAGAATGCAGTAGTATGATGGTGCAGCTGGCACAAAGGGATCATATTCAGCATTTGGGGTGTGATTGGGAAGAGGTTTTGTTTCGTTGTGGTTTTGTTTTCCTTCCTTTCTTCTCCAGGGATCTCTCATGCAACATCACTCAACTAAGGTTTGTGTCCATAGGACAATAGAAAGATGTTGTTCTGCAGCTCTCAGAGGGTAGAAGAAGGGGGAAAGGGAAGGGAAGGATGGCAGTCTGGAACATGAAAGGAATGCTGACTAGTTCTCCATGTAAATGGGAAGATCCTGGCAGGAGCAGTGTCCCCTGTGTAAAAATGAAAGCAACAACGTGACTCATTCCTCTGCAGTGCGGAGTACCTCTCAGAGACCAGCTGAAATATATTTACAAAAATTTGAATCAGGCTGTACACCTCAGCTAAAGAAAGGCAAAAGTGATGAGGCTTTGGTGGGTTTTTTCTAATGCAGAAAACTATAAAGCATCTGAACTTTCAAATTTGACCAAATCACGGCTCCTTTCATCTAATAAATAAAATAAAAATTCCAGAGATCAGGGACAAACTGCTTATGTAATGTTGAGTTTGCTCATCTGTAATGTAAAGAACATGACTTATTGAAATGCTATATGCAATTTCCCTGAACAATGCTTGAAGGATGTTTTACACTTTTCTTGTATGTGTGGGAATATACCCCTATGGCATTGCCTATCCCTGGTGAAGCAGGACAGCTTAGCATCCCCAGCAGTCAGGATGAAGAAATACAGTTATTTTTATGGAATGCAAATAAAATGCTTATTTATTCATACAATTTCATCAAAGGTGAAGCACTTGATATCTAGAACTCGAAATTCAATGCAAACTCTGTCCAAAAGATGGTCAAAAGAGAGTATATGCAGTATTCCTTTTTTAACGGAAAAGAGCTTTCCAAACAGACCTGCCTTTAGTAAGATGCTTTTGAAATTCTTTTGCTATTTCCTGATATCTGGAGAAAGCTGTGTCTGAAAGTTTGGAAAAAAGTTTTGGGGATTCCTCCTTAAAAATAATCAAAACTTCCAGGTATCAATTTATGATTTCTCCCCTTTTCCTTTCCCTCTCCACAGGCAGAGTAGATGCATACACAATGATTTAGATCTATAGCCAATGCAGTTATGAACCTGTTAATGTAGCAGATTTTGACCCTGGTAGCACTGGTCTGGAGAGTCATATTTCACAATGCTGATATCCCTCAAGAGCTGAGCAGATACATAAAGCAGTCTCCTTCTTCCTCTCAGCCTAGCTGCCCTGTTTCCCCCAAAAAACTGATGTTGAGGGCTGACAGAGGAATACATTGTAATGTGCAGTTCTGAGCACCACACTTACACAGAAAGAAGGGATCTGCTGGAGCACACCCATCACTGAACACCAGAGTTGGGGCTCACAGTACAAACCATTAAGAAGACAAGCGTCATTGTCTTTAGAGTTCCCAGGAAGAATTTTCTATAGATGCTGTGGCCAGACTAGGCAGAGCCTCCCTGTTCCTTTCCAGCTCTCAGTAACTCCATGCAAGTTACATGGTGCTCACCAACACTGAATGTACCTAGAACTAGATAAGAGGGAATGTTGCTTGGGGTGACTCCATACCTGAACTTTCATATGGCAAGCAGAGGAGTACCTGCTGCCACAGAGGGCTCCTGAAATACTCTGCAGGCTGGTTTGTGTTCCAAGAAGGACCATCACAATGAAAATTCTATAACTTCACGAAAGTGCACCTTCCACTCCCAGGGCTAGAGCTAGGGTTAACAAGACTTTGCCTTATGCTGACAGGGACATCTCCGTCTGTAATGTAAAATGCTTAAAGCTTCCAAGCGCTGTGCTCTTTGCAGGAATGGAAAAAGAAATTGAGGGAAAAGGGAGCCTTTACTCTATTCTTCGCCATCTCATCCCATTGGTATGTACAAGGACATTTACAGATGAGGGTCTGTAGTGCCAGAGAACTTGTGCCCCTCTTTGAGCTGAGTTTTTCAAATGAAACCAAGAGGAGGCTGAACAATAGCAGACATCGTGTCTTATTCTTTTGGACACCCTGTTATATCCCATCAGGATCTGGCTCTCATTTTTGTCACCTCCCATCCTAAAGCTCACCAGCTAGTCCTCTTCCATGTCCTGTCTCCTGCATCCACAGCTTTTCACCAATATCCCATGCATCCACGCACAGAGTACACATACCTGTTTCCCAGAGATATGTTTGTGAAGCAGGGTCTTGTCTCATGGCATAACTTCCCCAATGGATTAACAAATTACACAACCACCTTTTGTAATTCCATCGCATTTTCCCCACACTCCTTCTTGTTTCTGGAAAAGTTTGACAGTGGTATCAAGGGATTGGAGAGCAAAAGGCCAACTGAATGAAACCGAATTAAAAGTCTTGGACACCTGCAGTGTTGGTGTTGGACAGCCATCTGTCCCTCATTTGAAGGCACTGTAACTGTCTGCCATACCTAATGTTGCTTGTCCCAGACAAATGTTAAGATTCTGCATGGACTAGGTTGATGTAAAGGGCCTTGCTTTGCAAATCTGTCCTTTCTTTTAAAGACAGAAGGGAATATATTCCACTGGTTTGTCTTCTAGTATGTTACTGAGATCAAAAGGGGTACACTGTACATTAACTCCTTTTGCTATCTAGGACTGTTAACAAAAATAAATTTTATTTAACTCACTCTGCTTTCTATCTACACACTTCCTGAAGTACAGAAACATCCAGAGCAGGTATGACAGTATTCATATACATGTCCTCGTCACAAATATGTATATATATACATATGTATATAAAATGACTTAAAATATGCTAGACTGATGCATATGCATACCCTCGCATGTGCACACACATCCTTCACATGCATAAGTGATGAAATTCCATGAGACCAATGTGCTGTGAGAATAAAAAGAGCAAGAAAATCTTGTTTGATGTTATATTCTTAAGCATACTATCAATCCAAGAGTAGAAGAAATATTTCTTTAAGGATCCGATAGGCCTGAACATTTTGTCCACTAACAATGAGATGTCAGTTTAGCAAAATCTTCAAGGCTCTGTAAAGGAAGCACAAATGGATATAATTCATGTTTATATTATTTTCCTTATTTAAAGAAAAACTGATTACTCATCTCCTTACAAACTTATTTTTCTATATGTTAGTTGAATTGGCAGAAGAAGCACAGTTTTTGTGTAGGAGACACAGAAAAGCAGATTCTATTTGCTGGTGCTATTGAGAACTATCTTCTGCTGCTTAAACAGATAATGTTTCCTTGTCTGTGATGATACTGAAATCAAGATATCTCAAAATCTAGGAGAAATGGCTGTCATCAAACTGTCTGCAAATACTGTAGGGCCTTTGCTGTAAACTGGAAAACACATGCTCCAAAGCAAAATTTACCTGTAGTCATTGTTTATATCTTCAGACAGCTTAGTGTGCTTCTAAAGACTTGTCCAGACACAAATCAGAATCACAGCAGGAAAAGAAATAAGGGGGGAAGTTTCATGGTCTTTGCCATGTAAAAGTCAAACTATGCAGACCCAATCAATCAGACAACTCCATAGTGTTGAGTCAAATCATATTCCTGGTAAATAAATGTCCACTTCATATAACCCTGATGATACTCAGCATTCAACAGAGAGTCTTGTTTACTTCTAAACACAATGGTTAAGATTGCATGTTCAGAGAAGCTGTTATATCTTTACATTCTTGGAGCTTAATGTTCAGTCACGACAGAAAGGGGAGGAACATGAAAGTCTCACTGATCAATAAAGGACCACAGATTTTGACAGTTTAGCATGTTTCTCTACTGAAGTAGTGAAAATAGAGCTGATTTGAGTGGTCAATATTTCCTTTTCTATTACTTCAGTTTTTAAAATACATTCAAAGCAGCTCAGGAATGGTGATTCGTAAAACCAGAGATAAGGTGTCTCTTGCTACCACCACTGCTCTTGCAGGGATCTACCAGGGAGGAAGCAACAGTGGCAACCTGGCTGAGCAAAGAGGGAAGTGACAATGCTTAGAGATTTTCCCAGGAGGGTATGTTTGGGGTTTTGTTGGTATAAGCAGGATGCTTAAGATGTTATCTGCAGGCTACAATGTGTGCCATTTTAAACACAGTGCTCTTAATAAATACCGACAACGAATCAGGACAAGAACAGACGCAAGTTGTTTCAGGCGACTTCTGTCAAGTGAACAGTAATGTGCCAGGATTAGTGACAATCCTCTCCATACTGAAGAGAGCAAGTCGCCTGCAGATGAAGTGCTCCAGGCATTGCAGTGGGTTTATCAAGGGGTCCTTGATATTCAGGAGCAGATGTGCAGGCTGCAACATTATCAGTAGCTTTTCAGTTCAGCCTTTTTGGGTGGCAGTAGTGGTGGGAGTGGGAGGGAGTTGTTTTTAATTCCAGAAGCATCCTTAGGAACCCACATCCTAGTGGTTCCCAGACTGTTGCCTTCACCCCTGTGATGTTGCTAATGCAACTAGACTTGCTCTTAATACCTAAAATGTTAATAGCACAGTATCGACAGGGCAACAGTTTGAGCCAGTGAACTATTAACTTCCATTCCATCATGTGCAATCAAAGTCAAAGTCCAGTGGACCTCAAAAAAGCTATGGCAACTATCCCCAGTGTCAACATCCTCCCTTATACCAGGTGCCCTTTGAAAATCCCAGCTCAGAGGACAATCTCTTCTGACATAGTTTTATTAAATAAGTGCTAACATCTTAAGGCATATTATTCTCTCCATTCTGAGAAAGGGAGTGCATGTGTGGGCTAGCTCTTTATATATAAAGAAGATACCTCTTGCATATTCCCAAAAAAGGATCTCTTTGGACTGACAATGTTGAAGTACTACTAGGCATATTCTTCCCTTACTTTTTAGCAGCTTTATGCCATCCTACCAGCTTAAGACTGCCTAAAAACTAGGATTAGCAAATTTTATTGAGTTACCATGAGGGAACCCTCATAAGAGAGCCAGCTGTGGGTTTTTTCTAATAGCAACATCAAGGTTGGTGTCCAGAAGAACCTATCTGATCACTGGCATCTGGTTTGAATTGTTTTGTACACTAGGACTGAGAGCTGACTCAGTCTCCAGGTACCTCAAATGTCTCATTCAGGCACAGACTGGTTTGCTTGCTAGATACTTGTCCACAACTAAGCATCTAAATTTGTATTTCCAATTCAATTTAAAGAAAGAACCCTGAGAAAAAGCTATCCCTGTAAGACCTGAAGACTGGAAAATACTGAAAAAGCAAGGAGATTATGATGAAAGCAGCATCTTGCTTTCCATGGAAGCCATTTCCAAAACAACATGTCAACACTTCTTCTGAGGTTTAGCTCTGCAGCACTTCTTGCTAAGAGTTTTAAAAGAGTTAATTAACAAAATACATATTGTGGTCTCTTTGAAGATGCATGGTGAGGTCTTGCTCTAATAACTTTTCCTGTGAAACTCCCATCTTGTGCCACCTCCATCTTGAGCTCTGAAAACATAAGGAAGGGGAAGCCAGTTTAGAGGTCCTCTCTAAAACAACCTCTAGCATAGCAAAAGGTTTTCCCCTGGTTGTTCTAAATTTATACCTAATGGGAACTTTTCTTGCCTTCCCTCCCCTCTTTTTCTTGCCTTTTTTTTGAGTTACACATGATTCTGAATTGGTCTGTCTTCTCCATGCAGTTTTTATTCAGTATATAAAATAGCTTTTTCAAACACATACCAAAAGAGGCATACACACACACACACAGAGTGAGAGACAGCAGGCACACCTGAGACTGAAGTGCATCCTGTTCATAACAGGAGATACCGTGCTGATGGCATTTCACACTGAGGTGTCCAGGGACCATCACATGGCTTGATGAGACCAAGAAAGCTCAATAGACTTTCCAAACCTAATTAGTACTTAATGATCTGGAGAGACAAGGATGTCCATCACCTCTGCTTCAGCCCCTCTGTTCTTCCTCAAATTCTTAATTAACCTTTAAGGAGATGATGTGCTGATGAGTTTCCTAGGATATTGCATTGATTTTTTTTCATGAGCACACACATACACACTTGTGCACATGCTCACTCACACCACACACTCCAGCTCACATGTTAAAGAAGCTCTGGTACAATTTCTCAGCTCCAATGTAATCCACACACAAGGGATCTGCTGATCAGTGCTTTTTTAATGAAGAGCTACCTCAAAAATTGTTAATTGATGGCAATGTACAGAATGTTGTCTGGAATTTAATCTCATTCATCATTTAAGTATGTTGGAAATTAGAATATGTAGTTAATTAATAGTAAAAGAACAAAGTTGGATCATTCTGCTGTGGATTTGAAAAACAAAATAATACGTGCAAAGAGAGGGAGAAAAGAGTTGTGATTAAATATAAAACCAGAGCAAAAAAGTGAGAGAAAAAGGAGCCAAAACCAGTGTCATATTCAGGATGACTCACTTTGTGCTGATAATGTAATAAAAAAAATTTTGTGAGCTTATGTAAATTTTACTGCTGTGTCATATTTAATCAACTCTGAGTTTCAACAAGCTAAGCAGAAGGTGGGGGAAAGCTGCTAATAATGAAGTGAAAACAGATTAGTAATTTTTGAAAAGTTAATAGCCAAATTTTCAAATTTAAAAAGAATACAAAAATAAAGAAAAAAATTAAAAAGGAGTCTATGTTGGTAGAATTCACCAGGGGTAAAATTACAAATGGAGAAGGCCTTACTTAAACTTCACTTAATAGCAATCTGAATATATGGTGATAACGTAGTGTGCAATGTTAACAGCTGCACTTTTCCAGTCCTGTCTAGATGTTTTCAATGCTGTTTGTTCTCCAAGTCATATGCTTGATTAATGAAAACCTATCCACCCAGATATTCATTTAAATGATTTATTATCACAAGGTCAACACACTGAAGTTTGAGTGCA
>NW_008670207.1:16214-34810 GCF_000695815.1 Acanthisitta chloris | reverse complement strand
GACTGTTGCCCTTGCTGAGCAAGGGCACTTGAGCCACTTGAGTTTGGGCTCGAAATTTCAGTGTATTGTCTTCAGCCTGTTGTATTCAGGTAAGCAGACCATTGTTAAGAGACAATGTTCAGGTCCATGCAGGAGTTTCTCTTCCTTAAAGACATTTGGCTTGCCACAGATCATACTCTACATCCAGGATAACAGGTAGACAGCAAGGACATCCCTGGCTGTGCTGAAAATTCATGGTACTTTGCCCTTATAGATTAAAGCCCAATTTCTGACTATGATCACACAAAAAAAGTCAGCGCAGTGCAGGGACTGAAGCCTTGTATCTCATTAGATATGTCTTTTTGTGAATTTTCTGTGTTTACATCAGTTTAGGGTCTTAACCCTAAAGAGATATTTCAGTAACTCCTAGGCTAGAAAATGTGGAGGATGGTGTGATGTGAGGATGGAGCTTCCTGCTCCAGAAATCCTGTCATCTAAAGAGAGATGATGGTCTCAGGGAACAAAGAAAATGAAAGACAGAGACTTATTTTTTGGTAAGAAAAGAAATTACCAAGGAAGAAGTAAGAGTACTACCAGATTTTCCTGAATTTCAGGAAAGGGCTCTTCAGGGGTTAGTCCAGTACTCTCCTTTCAGCCTAATATTAAAAAAAACATGCAATTTTGAAAAAAAAGAAAAGATGAATCTCACCCATTTGTTTATTTCCACAGCTGTTTTCTTCCTTATTTTTCAGAAAGTATTCTGAAATTTATTTCTGGAATTATATCTGGAACTTATAACAATAACTTTTCTGTTGATCAAATTTCTGACTTATTTGGATTCCCATAAAACTTAATTTTCAATTGACCTATTTTTCTTGGGAACACATTCCTTAATTTCTCTTTGGGAAGTTAAGGCATGAAATGATAAAATGTAGAGTCACCCAGTGGTTTTTTAACCTGCCTTCAGATCCCAAATCAGGATTAGTTCTGCCTATGTCATTCCTTGAGCCTGTAACCCTTGAGCCATTTAGCTATTGTTATGATGGGACTTGATAAACACATAAAGCCCAAAGGAGAATGGGAAACGGATGGTGTGGAATGAAGAGCACAGGAGACAACAATTCAGAGCATAGCATCAGGGACCAGGGAGGATGTCAGTGACTACCAGATGACGTGCTAAAGCAGAGAAACTGTCTTTCCCAGATCTCTGGACATGAGAAGAAAGGGCCTGGCATTGCATGTGCAATTTCAATTAAGCTCAGATTCCCTCTGATGTAATTAGTGACTGTTTGTGTGAGCACACCCAAATGGTTGGTAGTTGGGAGGGTTTGCAAAAAGCATGGAAAATTTTGGAGGTATCTGGACTATGTCAGTAGCAGCATGGTGTTTTGCAGAAAGCACAAGAGAACATTCTCTGTTCTGCACTTCATGACCTTTAGCTGAAGTCTGGCTATCCTGATGTCACTCTACTTTGTGCTTACTTGAAAGCTGATTCATGCTTTATTCCTTCTTCTTCCATCACATGCCTGGGGACATTAAGGACACCTCCCTGCTCACACTAGTCATGTAAGCTGTGTATTTTAAATCCAGTCATGTAAGAGCAAATAACACAACTCTCAGCCAGGAAATGTCTGTGTGGCAAGAGTGCTCTCTTATGTTACGTGAACTGTTTATTGTTTCAAAGTCAGGTGACTTAATTGTTCTGATGAGAGCAAGAAGCAAACAAATGTCCTATAAACAAAGCTAATTTTATTTCCTATCTTATGGGTAACCCTGACTACAGAACCTGGCAGCATCTGGACAAGTAGAGGGCAGCTGTTTCCTCCACCTCTTTCAATTCCCATTCTACTACTTCCTGAGAAGAAAGGTTTTGCCTAATCTGTGAAAATTTGTTTAGATGAACAACAAAAGGGAAAATATATTGCCTGAATCTAGGACAAGAGGTGACTAATTAAAAAGAACAATGGTCTTATATTTAGGAAGACTGCTCAATGGCAGACCAAAGTAGCTTTTAGTTCTAGAAAATCAAATAAACAAACAAACAAAAAAACACACAAAGTAAAATGAAAGAAATCCAATCCCTCACTCTCTGGAAGCTCAGGGGTTTTACAGAGTCAGGGATGGCTGTCTAGATGACAAGAGGCAACCCAAAGCTGGCAGTTTGGTGACTGTGTTTTTAGCAATGCTTACACCCAGCCCTGGACGTTAGATTCTGTTTAAATGAGCAAAATAATCATGTTAATCATGATCATGTGGATTAGCTTGCAGTATGCTTGAAAATCGCTGCATCAATTTTTGCCACCAGGGTTGCTATTTATCAGAGCTGTTTTCACGCAGAGATTAGGCATCATCAGGGCTCTCTGAAGTGTACCCAGCATACCCTTAAGGGCTTTTGTGGTCAGTAGTAAAGTACCTTACAAACAAGCTCCTGGCATGGATCTTTCAAAGATGCTTATCCTGATCTAGCAAGGAGAGTGTTAAATTGTTGATTGTTGTCCTTGGTTCAGTTCCTTTATTCACCCTCATAAGTGATCTGAATGTGAAGAGGTCTGTTGTATTCCCCATGCTTTCCCTCTTCTCTCAACTATTACCTGTATAGGTTATAGACCTTTTGCAACAATATTTGTCTCTGTGTTTAGCATAACTCTTCTTGGCACTCAGGTTGCCCAGAGAAATTGTGAACACCCTATTCCTGGGAGTTCACTGGAAGTATTCAAGGCCAGGCTAGATGTGACTCTGAGCAACATGGTCTAGTGAAGGGTGTCCCAGCCCACAGCACAAAGAGTTGGAACTAGGTGATCTCTAAAGTCCCTTCCAATTCAAACCATTCTATAATTCTATTACTCCACAGTGAGATATTCCTTGCCTTCTTAACCCTGAGAGAGAAATTCTCCTACCTCTTCTAGTTAACTCCTGAACTACTAATATTTTCTTTCCACAGTAGGTGAGTGAGAAGTGATTTTTGATTCTGCAACCAGGTGAACTATCAATGGTGGTATCAGCATTCAACTTTCACTGGTTTGACTTGGGACCTTGTCTTTACATAGCAGAAGGTCAGAATCCATTCTCAAGTAACTTGAAGTAAGCACTTAGTCTTGGAAAGACTGAACATTGAAAGCTTTTTTTGTCTCCTAGACCTAGGAAAGCTGTACACAGGGGTGATCAGAGTGCAATCATGAAGCAGATGATTGCAGCTTCTGTTCTGTTTTGCTAACAAATATGCTTTAATCAGGTAGCACAGGTGGTGGTGAGTGTGGCACTACCTGTTTCATGCACAGTAGGGTGCACTCAGCTCTTCGGGAGACAAACACATACTAGTTTGAGTATCTCACTTGTCACTAGCAGGTGCTTGTTATGAAACAGGGTTTACTTGACAGATTGTATGTAGCTTTGCTAGAACACTGTCATGCACATAAGACATTCACTCTGTTTTTCCTATTCCTTGGTGTCTTCTTCCAGGGACTAAACTTCTGCATACCCATTAGTAAACAGTCTCGGCATCCCATTGTGATTCTTTTATGATACTACCATAAAAAACCACCCTGACGGGGGAATCTTTATGAAACTTTACTGAGTCCTTCTACCTTGACATGTAATGTGTTAATTTCATTCCTTTCTTCCTTCTGCCATTTCCATGCCTGTTACCCCCTTTTTCCCTCCTTCTCTTCCCACTTATTCCTACAGGTATAAATAATCCAAAAAGCATGTAGCTAACCATGCTGTGTCAGTCCCTGCTGTGCCAGTTTCCCATCTGTTGACGCCTTGCCCCATGCTGGAGCTCAAACACATAGTCTCGTCATACTAAATTGAATAAGTTGTATCTCCACCTTTGAAATTAAGTGCATGGTGAAAACCTCTGCTGAATCTTAGGCCTAGCTTGTAACAATGATGATGTACGGGTAATTGCCCCTTTGCAAGTGGGGGCCAGAATTTATTTCACAATAAAAATAACAAGTATTAATGAGACTAGTAGACACAGGTGTGAAAGCCATTGAAACAGCAATGTTGAGAGCTGGCTGAGGTCAATGTAGAAAGAAGTCTCTGTTTGATCTTCTTGTGACCATGCTAAAGCCTGCTGGCTTTTATGAGCCCAAAATGCACATTGATTCCATTCCTCATCCCAGTCCTGGAGCTGCTTTGGAAATGGAGCATTTGCTGAAATGAAATAAAGTAGTCATTACAAATGTTAGTCATTAACGGTGTGAACCTTCATATTCACCTGCCAAGACATAGGTAGCAATTCAGCAATGTTGTTCCCTGAGCACTGACTTTTGGGCTTTAATGACATTGTTCTATTAGAGCTGTTCAAATCAACAATTTTGAGAGCTGTCTGGCTGCTCTAGTAAAAATTGAGAATAAATTATTTGACCTTGACATCGTCTTTCGTCTCTTTGTTCTAGTTCTCTTTGGAGGCAATTATTCATACAGTATATATCCTGTATGTAGTCTGTCACTCTTCCTCCTGCAGTCCTTGTGGGATCACTGTAGTTTGTCTGGGAGTCCAAGCTCCTTTATGCTGCACTGGCTTTATGCAGGATGTAAATACTTCTGTTTCTATGGGTTCTTTGTAAATGCTTACATCCTGGTGTTTTCTGCTATGGCTCTACACCTGTGAGCATTGGGTCATCGTGTGTGTCACTTTCTTCATGCTTTATTACTTTGACTATACCTGTCTTTGTTAGCGTGTGACTAATAGCACTTAAAATCTGTCTGCTCACCCATACTTGTGTGCAGTAGAGTCTCCTAGTAGTCAAATTTGAAAACCTTCAAAAATGTCAAGATTAGACCATGAGACTGTGTAGCTCCTTTATTGACAGAATAGGTCTGATTTTCCCCTTTCCACCCCTAAGCATGGGCTAATTAAAGGCAGGTGGATAGGTTTATAGAAGCCAAAAGACAAGTTTGTGCTGGTTCTCATGGCAGATCTTCCTGAGAATTTACCATCATCATCTCAACTGACATCGTTATGACAATTAATGATATTGTCCAGATTTTGAAAATGAAATGAACATTTGAATGTACTGATCCTCAAGGCCCAAAAGATGATTTCATAACTAGTGGCCAATTCTATCACCAGTCTTGCAAGATACTGCAGCTGGAAATTAAATTCAAGCATAGAAACATCTTATTGTAACATTATTTTTTAACAAGGGTTTAAATATCACATCAGCAACAGCATGAATAAAGAGAAATCAGGTCTGTAGTAAAAATGTAAACAATTTCATTTATGCTTCTTTTCCTCATAAAAAAAATAAATTACAAAAACAATTATATGAGGTCCTTAAAATTTATCCATGGAATATTTTGATTCCATGGACAAATAAGAAGTGAATACATAAACAAATATTTGTCTTTTAAAAGGCCACCATGCTGTGAATGACAATTTGTGTGATGCTTGTATCTTCACTATACACCATAATACCAAATTAGACTCCACGGATATGATACATATAATAGCCTCTAGTCTTCATGGAAAAAGGGAGTTCGTTATGGGAACTTTTGCCTACAAAGTATTCTAAGAGGTTTGGTATGTCTGGGGAAGCTATCTCACAGCAGAGAATGATGGCAGCATAGGAATTAAAACACACTTCCCCTTGCAGCATCTCCAGACTGAAATATTTGGGGTGTTCAGGATCTCAAGAAAAAAAGAAAGAAGATAAATATTCTCCATAGACACCACATTTGTTTCAAGAAAGAAACATAGAGCTCAAACCCTCAAATGTCTCTGAAAATACGGTCTGATTTCACACTAAATGGTGATTAAGACCCAGAGAAGAGGCTTCCTCCAGAATGCAGACACCCACTCCTCTCCCAGATATCTTTTGCCAAAGAAATGCTGTGAGGAATAAGATCATCATGACCTTGTGGAGGAGTCTCAATGAGATCCTTGGAATTGTTCTGTTTGGCTTGAAGTCATATGCTGGAGCAACATCTTCCAGTTTCTTCCCTGGCCATATTCCTAAGGATGGTCAGGGAAACCACAAGGAAAATGAGTATTTTATACAACTGCTGCTGAAGTCCAACATTCACGTGTGGGCATTCCTTTGTCACCAGGGGTTACCAACTTGAATTTAACTCTGGGAAGTGTCCCTGAGGAGAGGAAAAAAACTCCAAATCCACCAGGAAAAAAAAACACAAACCCTATGCCTCTCTCATTACTATCCCTTTAGTTATCCTATCCCCTACTGCTGCAAAAGACCTGCAAATTCCCAAACCACTCATTTATTTCCAGGGCTGTGCTGTGAAGCCTCATTCCTCAAATGTAACAAATCCAGCTGCTTCACGAGTTGAACTATTGTGGATTTTTCCCTGTGACTACAAATGGGAATGGTCTGTACAAATGAAAGCTCAGATCTCTCTGCTATTGCAAGTAATAAAAAATAATAATAAAAAGAGTTTGGGTGAAATATCTACCAAGGAATATATTTTATGTATTTTCTTTACCTGTCCATCCAAAAAGTGCTGAGTGATGGTCAAGTGCTTCTAGGAGGCACTGATAATGGCCTCACATTTATAAAGTACCATCCATCCAGATGGACTCCAAAAGCACTTTATAAACTTTACTGACTGTTCAGGTTCCAAGCATCACCTTATACCTATCCATCTGTTTACATCTATAGCCTTATAGAGAGCACTTCTTTCACCACTAAAGGGTGGCTATTCCAGATTTGGGATGTAATTGATGTTTAAGACCTCACATCAATGTGGAGTAAGGACTTAACAGCTCAGTCCTGCTTCTCTTCCATAGCTCTATTGACTTCTGCATGAATTAAGACAAGGGAGCAGAAAATGAAACTGGTGAAGAACCAGGTAAAAAAAAGACAATGAAGTGATTTTCATGTAGTAAAGCAGTTAGGCATCTCATTGCCACTAGCTGCTTAGATGTTAAAAGTTTTTGTAGGTCTGTGTGGAAGTTCACAAGTTCACAGAAAATCTTGATTCCACATCCAGCTCTGCTATAGAGATATGCAGGAGCTCTGGAGAGATTACTGTTTACAGATCTAGTTCCCTTTATGCCACAGCTGGATTTTGTGTGCCTGAGTAACTTTTCCTATAGCAATGGACACACAGAGGACCTAGCAGCAGGGCATTTTCTTTGAGCAGTGACATGCAACTGGACATCAGCAGGGAATATCAGCTCTGTAATCTCTCATTGGTTTATATACAGAGAATTTGCTCAGATTTTATTCCCTCTTTACTACCTATATTGCTGTAAAGTTCTGAGCTGAAGCTACCATTACTCTGGTGTGGTATGGGGTGACCAGTTTGTAGTTGAAATACCTAACCAGGGACTAGTGAAGATAAAGCCACAGTGAAGTTTCCCTTCACTGGAGGCTAATAAGGGTATGCTGTGAGTCCCAGGGGATGGGTGTACTGCTCTCTCTACCCAGGTGAAATGGAAAAGGTTTACACGGTGCTTCCTCATTCTAGATATCTTTTTAAACAAGGACCACATGTGTCGCTTTAAACAGCCCTTTGACAGTTCAGTTCATATTTGGTTTGGGCTTAGATCAAAATTAGATTCTGTTAAGTTCCAGTTTCCCTGTGTCTGTAGGAGGCATTTAGATTAGACAGCCTCTGATCTCCTGAAATGTATCCAAAGATGTGAAATCATCGTGCCTGGTCAGACTACTTTTTTTTCCTTTTAGTCCAGAGGCTGTAGCCAAACAATATATATTTATGTGAAATTAGGATCCATCCAGGACCTTGTAAAAAAAATCTAGGCTAAAATTGTTAAGACTGTTAACCTTGATTGCCAAATTATTTATTATTAGTATTTTGTGATGTTGAGACTATGTTTGGAACAGATGGGAATCAAATTAGCTCAGGTCTGCTCTTGTCCATTGGATGAGACATTAATTTCAGGTCCACTATCCACCTTGTCTGAATAGCTATGAGACAGGAAATATGCTCGTGGAATTTTGTGTGTTTGAGATGGTCACATATATTTTTTTCTCTCATGAAAGGACACTACTGGCTGCTAAACAACAAAATAGCTGTGTTTACATGTACATTTATCTATAAATATGCACATATACATATGTATGCAGACAAAGGGTGTTGTTTACCCAAGGACAAGAGTCTTCATCAGACTGACTTTCAACTGAGAGTAATTCTATTAATTAGAACTGCAGTTACCATCCCCCTTCAGCTTCTCCCACCTTACCCCTCCTTTTCTTTCCTCTGTTGCAACTATTACTAATTTTAATTAACGTGCCAAAATGTTCACTTCTAACTTTAACAAGAAAAGAGAAAGACAGAAGGGCAGAAACAGGGAGAGGAGCTCTGGAGAGAAAGACAATTTGTTTGACTAACGCTTTCAGAAAAAGACAGGCTTGTCAATGATTTCTTTTCAGGATGGTATCCCATAACCAGGGGAGGGAGCAGAAAAGCTTTTCAATGGTGCTTTTCTCCCAGCCGGGAATAATCATGCCTATGGAGAAATCTTAGAGCAGCTTTCTGTTTGGAGGCAGTTCTGTTGTACATCTCAGTGGCATTTTCTTTCTTTCTTTCTTTCTTTCTTTCTTTCTTTCTTTCTCTTTCGAGAAAGAAACCCTTAGTCTAGGAATTGTTTGTCAGTCCATATATATTCTTTTGCTGTACTGATCATTGCACTATTTCTCCACTATAAATCCCTATCCCTGGCTTTTAAATGTTACAACATTCAATATAATCAAAACTGATATTCTCGGTCACTGGAAATATTCAGGAACTGTCTGGACACAATCCTGTGCCATGGGATGGCCTTGCTTGAGCAAGGATGTTGGACCAGATGACCCACTGTGGTCTCTTCCAACCTGACCCATTCTGTCACCCTGTGATTCCATGATATCCAGACACAAAAGTAAATATTGAGGGTTCAAGGTTGCCTCTCTGTTCTTTAAAGCAATTTAAACTAATTAATTGAATACCTGCGAAGGTGATTAAGATGTTCATTGTAGGAAAATTGAAGTATAAAAGACAATACTGAGATTGAGATATCAACACAGTATCAGCACTGGCAAAAAGGTTGATTGAAATTGGACATGTATGGGTATGAAACCTGCCTTTTTAGCCACAATGAACACTAGGAAATGCATGCCTGTACTGTTGCTGTTTTATTTAAGTTGAAGTTATCTAGGTGTTGATAAAATACTAGGGCAGGAGACTTCAGGAAAGAAAATCAGCTTTTAACTGAAAGAATAATGGCTTTGTATTTTCAAATGTTACCATTATTTATGGATGATAATAATAATAATTTAAATGCTTGTCAAAATCAGGAAAAAATAGTTTGCATATTTTAGGTATTTTGCTGAATCTTTCTCCTCCTCAGCCTTCTCCCTGTTCCTTCTCAAAATATGTATGAAAAATTCAAAGCATCAGAAACTCATGTGTTATGAGCCCCTTCCTTTCCAGCTCAAGGATGTGAGTTTTTAAAGCCTCCAGCTTGCATCTGCCAGCCTTTCAAGACAAGCTGTGGCTCTGGAGGCCACTGCTTCAAAGATCCCTGATTCAAACTCAGTGGCTTTGTCAAGAGGGTGGTGAATACTTTTGCATGCACACAAATTGGCAATTCTCCGAACCACTATGCGCAGAAATCCTTGACTTCCATTCATATGTGTCAGGCAGTGTCTCTCATTTCAAATGACATTGGTTTATTTGACTTTCAAATGAGAAAACTAAGTATCGTGAACAGATGAAGAGATAATCAAAACATCTTTGTTCAGGTTTTTGGAAACTGGTTTTGAAAACTGAAACTCCTGAGCTTAGCTGCCAGTTCTCACAATATTTTTATCATCAAAAAACAACAACATTTGCTAATCATTTTCCTAAGCCTCCTGCCTTTGGAGGCATGTGAATTGGTGCTGATTCATCTTAATAATAATTAAATGTAACTTCAGTTTCTATCAACTCATATTTGTAGACAAGCTTGAATAACCTTTACTTTCAAATGAAGAACAATACAAAATCTGAGCTTTTTCTAAGCCAAGCCTGAGAGCTGAAAACAATATTGCAAGTGGCACCCTTGCTTTGATAGCATTGAAGTAAAATCAAAAGTAAAATAAAAAAGGGGGAAACACATGACAGTGAAAGACATTCCTGTATCAGCAAGTTTAATCCCTTGCCACTGAATGAACTTGTAGAGGGCCATCTTGAACATGTCCTGTTATGTTGCTCCTTTCTTTTCCTTCTAGGCTAGGACTTCATACACTTGCTGAGAGATAATCTTTTTCCTAATTTCTAGGCTCAGTATATTCATAGCTGTTTGGTCTATTTCCTCATCCCCAAAAATTTATATTAATGACTGGCTAGTTGTTGAATCACCTTTTGTAATTATTCTTAGCTATAAGTTGCATTTTCTCTCACTTTTTGCATATTTGGATTGAATATTCATAGAAAGGGCACAAAATAGGTGAAGAAAAGATTGTAAGAAATTCAGTCCTGTCCTTTTAAGAGAGAATTTATCTTCTCCCATGACTTTTACTGTTATGTCCTAGAAATGGCTGTATTTCAACAATGCCATGCAGAATTTCTTATTAATTCAATGTACTGTAAAGTACCACAGGCATTTTGGGATGTGGTTGTGGGTGTAGTTTGGTTGTGTCTAGACTGGTGTTTTTTAAACAGACATCAGGGATCTAAATATCCACAAGATAGTGGCATTTCATAACGACGGGTGGATGCTGTTGAGATAAGGTGGTCTAGCAGCATTTCTTTAGGGATTTCAGGGACTTTGCCAGGCAATTCCAGAACTTTGGGCCTTGTCTGCTTATGTTTTTTGTTTAATTACCTGGAGTGAAAGGACATATTTGCTTTGTATTTGAACAGCAACACATTACCAGCCCTCTCAAACCTCAGCTAACAGTGTTACCTCCTCAGGTCAAGTGAGAAAGGCCAGTGCTCTTGTTGCTGTGGGTGACAGGTTCAAACCCTTATAATCATCCATGACAGCACTTGTTATGCTTCTTCTCTTATGACACTTTTCCAATCTCTGTCTTTCTGCTCCTTTATACTTCAAGTCATTGGTTCTTAGCTTTTATTTTGCATCTCTTGCCTCAACTTTCATCAGCAGTTTTGCTTTTCAAGTTTTTTGCGTGCCTTGAACAGGTTTCCTTCAGGATTTAACACACATGTTGATGGTCAAACTTTCAAATCCATGGTGTTAATCTGAACTTGAAGTAAAGCTGGAAGCATGTTACAGTCCAGCGCAAGCACACACAGGTCTCCTTCTTGGCCTCGTTTTACCCAGCCTTGGAGCTGGAGAAACACACACAAACACAAATGCACACACCCCCATGGCACAGACGTATCTTGTTCCTTCAGCTCTATCATGAGTATTATCAAAATTAACAAAATGTCACCTTAATCCTCACTAATCACAAAGCCCTCTTGTTCCTGCAAATCTGCAGCTACTGGCCTCTTATGTTAAAGGGGAAGTAAATAAGACAGGAAAAGGAAAAGAACAGCACCTTTCTACTCATGCGTAGACTTCACACCAACCTTCTTGTTATTCATATGTGGCTTGAAGTGCTATTTGACAATGAAAAAGTCACAGTGATAATAAGATAACCTCTGGCCTTAGCAATTCCTGCCAAATTATTCTGCATCTCTAACTGGACACAGCTTCTCTCACCTTCTGTTCGACTGGGGCATGCATGTTGACAACCTGGATCACAGGGTGAGGTAACCCAGGGTAATCCTTTGACCTCACTAGTATTGTTTTGGTAACTGATGCTGAGCCTTCTCCCCAAGTTTCTCTCCTACCAGCATTTCTGCATTGACTGGGGTTTGCTCTGCAAGGAGCAGAGGAAGGCATAAGGAAGAATAGTCATAAAACGTGAGATTTGATGTTCTCTACCCAGGACAAAATTGATATCTTAGGAGCTGCACTAGTTGGCAGAGCTCCATTTTCTGGCACCTAGTCTGAGCTGCTGGATGGAGACACACCAGTGAGGATGTTAGTGAAGAACAGACAGGTAGTATAGGAGGGAACAAGGCAGTGGAGAGATGGCATGCTTTGATGGAGGTTCTTCCCAGGATACTGTGACAGGAATGGTCCTCTTGGGAATGAATGTGATCCAATTTTCCTGTGGAAAGTGAGGCTTAGCCACATGAATTAAGTCAGCTGCTTTGCAGTGGCTGAGGAGATTTTGTTACCTGTGCCACCACTCTGTTGATTTTCTGAGGTAGTGTGTTGCATTATTGTTCTTTCTGCTGCTGTTGTTTTAATCTTTCACGGGAGATTATATAAAACAGCCTCTCCATGAACCAGAACACATCTCTGGGGAATATGATGACAGCATCCATATCTTGAAAAGCCATAGAGTAGAGATACACTCTACAAAGTAGTCATTCCCAGTAATAAGTGCAGCATGACATCCAGGAAAGAGACCCTGTTGTGACAAGTTTGAACACTAGTGCAAATATGAAGTAAAGTACATTTAAAACCACGGATGTTGCCATGCTTGTAATTTTGAAGTGTTTTCCTTCCCTAAATTATTCCTGCAGCCAGAAAAAAAAGCCCTGTAACCCCTGGCAGACCATAATCATTTCCGGATGCTCCTTAGCTGTGGATCATAAACAGATTCCTCTTGAAGCCTCCATCACAGACATCTTCCCTTAAAATAGCAACTCCCCTACATTATGCAGAACTCGTACCTTGGTGTACTCCAGCCCATGTGGACCCTGACCTTGAAGGGTGAACAAGCTGATAAAGGGTTTTCTTCTTCCCTGATCTCATGCAGAGATTAATTTCTGGACTATAAATAGTGATGTGAGACCCAATAACAGGCTTATTTCAGGTCTTGAAGGAGCTGAGGCAGGAAGAGAGGCTAACAAGAGCTCTGTGACTTCTCAAGCACAGAGGGACAAAAGCAGTCAGAAACTTTATTTTGCAAAGTGGGCTGCACCACAGAGCAGGGCACTCATTAGGTATTGCTGTGTTTGTACCTGAAGGTACAATCCTGCTACATCATCCATAATGCAGCCCAGGAGATGGAGTGGAAAAGTTTTATTTCTGTGCTACTCCACTAATCTGTTAGGAGTATTCAGGCCACTGAGCCTTAACTACCTTGGGCCACACTTTGAGAGCTGAAATATCACCTATATTCCTGCAGCTAGTTAGTGAAAGAACAAATGTGATTGAGAGTGCCTAAGCAAGGTGACATGCAGATTCCTTTCTAGAGCCAGTGAATGGAAAGTCCTGAGCACAGTGCAGGTCAACATTTCCAAATATGATGCTGTGTGACTCAGTTTCCCCCTATGATCAGTGTGCAAATGATACCAGCAGCCACTGCTCTCAGTAAGATTTTATTAATGAACTTTGGGACCCATAAGTTAATAGATCTGGACAAGTGTCACTATTACAACCATCCACAGCAAGGGAAAGAACATTCTCAAGCAGGAACAGTGTGGAAGTCCTAATGAACATTAAACAGAGCATTTGTTCCACGATGGCTTTGTCACTGCTGGGCAGCCATGTCCTGACAGAGCTACTGTCCAACCAGGGACATACATCCATTCATCATTAGTCCTAATGCAAGCCTGGGAGTTTTAAAGCCTGGGCTAAATCAGACTATCTTGATTTGTAGTCTTAATGCATTGCATATTATCCATATCCTTCCTATGGGATTTATCTTGATTAAGTGCTAATTTGTAACTGGTGGTATACCCAGTGAAGTGACTGATGAGAAGGGTGCCTTAGTAGAGAGTCTGTGTTTTGGCAGTGGTGCAGACTGGGGATGGAAAGTGCTGCTCCCACTGCAGACAAGCAGGCAAGCAGCACATTTTATGCAAATCCCCATTGGCCTAAAATGCAAACTGCTCAGAATTGTTTATCTTGGATTATTCTTCAGCTGCACTAGAAGCCAGAGGTCCACTATGAGAGAGAGGACCAGTCCTATAAAGGTTTTTGGCCACACTTTTTAGTCTACCCCTGTGCTGTTGTATAGCCTTGTCTGGGGAGAACAGTACAGATCAGAACAAGCATAGCTGCTTCAGGTAACCAAGCAGAGGCAGCTGTTTACACGTCCCAGCTTGCACATCTTTGGTTGCCTATTGAATCCCCCCTAACGATGTTCACAGCTGAGCTGCCTGTCCCATACCCTGCACTGGCACCAACCCCTGCCCATCTCCTACCTCTGTCTCACTGCTCTTACTCTGTAACTGCCAAGAACCAGATGGTGTAAAATATTGAGTGGATAAGACCAATTTAGACACAATTGCAAGCCTGGTTTGACCACAGAACAGTTGGCAAAGCCTATCAGCAACATGAAAAAGTCTCTTTGAGATGGGAAGGGCTTTTCCAAGGAGCTAGGAAGCTCTGTTTCAGGATACTTTTACACTGCTGAGCTTCACTTTGGAATGAGGAACAAACCTTCCGCCTTAGAATCACAGAATCATCTAGGTTGGAGGAAGCCTCTAAGATCATCAAGTCCAACCATTAACCTGCCACTCCATGGTAATCCCTAAACCCTAAACCATATCCTCCAGCTCCAGATCCAGATGCCTCTTAAACATTTTCAGGGATGGTGACTCTACCCCCTCCCTGGGCAGCCTATTCCAGTTCCTGACCACTCTAACAGTGATTTTTTTCCCTAACATCTAATCTGAATCTCCCTGGTTTCAGGTTTTGTACGACCATTCCCTCTAGTCCTCTCACTACAGGCATGGCAGAAGAGACCATCCCCCACCTCTCTACAACCCCTTTCAGGTAGTTTTAGAAAGCGATGAGGTCACCCCTGAGCTCCCTCTTCCCAAGGCTAAATAAGCCCAATTCCCTCACCTGTTCCTTATACTACATGTTTTCGAGGCCTTTCATGAGCCTTGTTGCCCTTTGCTGTGCTTGCTCCAGTACCTCAATGTCCTTTTCAAAGTGAAGGGGCCAAAATTGAACACACTACTCAGCGTGTGGCCTCACCAATGCTGAGCACAGGGGGATGATCACTTTCCTAGTCTTGCTGGCCACACTATTCTTGGTACAGCCCAAGATGCCATTGGCTTTCTTGGCCCCCTGTGCACACTGTTGGCTCATAGTGAGCTACTGTCAACCAGCACTCCCAAGACCCTTTCTGACAAACAGCTCTCAAGTCACTCCTCCCCAGCCTGTAGTGCTACATGGGGTTGCTGTGTCCCAAGTGCAGGACCAGCACTTTGCCTTATTGAGCCTCATGCACTTGTCCTCAGCCCATAGATCAAGTCAGCCCGGATCTCTCTGTAAAGCTTTCCTACCCTCAGGCAGATCAACACTCCCACCCAGCTTAGTGTCATCTGCAAATTTACTGAGGGTGCACTCAATCCCCATGTCTAGATCATCAACAGAGATATTAAACAGGACAGGTCCCAATACTGAGCCCTGGGGAGTACCACTAGTCACCAGCCACCAATTGGATAGCCATAACTCTCTGGTCCTGGCCATCTAGACAGTTTTTCACCCATCCAAGCTATGAGCAACCTTCACCAGACAAACTGATTCTCAGATCAATCTACATCAGCATGTAGATTTTACAGGGTCTGAGGAGAAGTGACCTTTAATTAGAAATGAGTTCTCAACTTTTGTTATCACAGTGCTGGCATTTTGCTAAAATAAATGCCTTTATTTCTTTTGGCACTTTGGTATCTGAAACTGTGTCTGGTTCTGTAATGGCCTGTCCCCCACAATTCATAAAAGCACAGTGAATGTATGCCTTACAGAAGCACACATGGAGATGTCAGGTCAACCTGTTTCACAGTCCTATTTTACAGAAAGGTGAAACAAAACTTTACTCAACTTTCTCTGGTGTGGCAATAGTATAGGGGGGATGTATGCCTACCCAAGGAAGGCATACAAAAGTGTTATTTTCCGGTTTATGCTGTACAGAGCTGATCTACATTAGTATTTCTCCTTTCAGTTTTTTTCCTGACACCAAAAATAGTGGACAGTTTCTCAGCTGATGGGTGCTGTTTCCTTTTACTTGGGTTACTAATGACAGCAGTTGAGGAGGAAGGGGGGCTTTGGGTAGAAAGAAGTTAATTAATTTCAGGGGGTTTAATCTCTTTTCTTTTGTACCAAACCATAAAACAAAAATTCTTCAGGAGCCTGAACATGTACCTCCAGTAATCGAAAGAGAGGCAAGGATCTGACTAATAGATATTACGTTCCATTATATGGTCTTGAAGTCAATAAACATTAGGTTACCTTCATGCAGTGAAAAAAGACCAGATTTATTAAAAAATCTTATCTGGAGGGTTTGCATTTCAATAGGATGTGAATTTGCATATTTTAACAATAACCTCCCATCATTCTGTCTGATCTGTGCTCAGTTGGCCATACAGATCACTTTATCTTGAATAGATTATCACCGGTTTAATAAACCCTTCATAATATGCAGGTATAACAATGGTACTTCATTGGATAAAGAAGGTATTAAAGTTCTTTTTCTGGAAATAGGGGTGGCCCAGCTAGTGATTAACTTTATACCTCTGTACATCCCTGTGCTGAATACCGATTGAAGGAGAGTATTCCCATTATTCACATTTAAAATGGACCAGTTCTTTAGAGCTCCTGTTAACCCCTTCTTACCCATGGCAGCTGTGCAGACATGGGAGTTAACAAAGCCACTAGTGACCACTGCCTGAAACACCAGGAAAAGCTGACACTTCCCCCAAGCTGAGTCCCTCTTCACTTACAGTGTGATCAGTGTCAAGATGTTTCATGAAGGAGGCACCATCTCAGTGCCAGATGAAAGCAGGGTCAATGTACTGCTCAGCAAAGCGCCAAAGAGGCTTCTAGGCAAATATCTTAGGTAACACCTTTTCAGTGAAACAGCAGCATCATTCTTCCTTGTCTCCTCCCTCAGGCTTTGACTCACTATCTGTTTCTACTTTCTACACAGAAGCTAATTTTCCACTGGTTGTCTTTTACATGACAAGAGTGCATGCCACAGCTCCTGTGTCCTGGCTTGTTATCTCAAAATATTGGTAGGGAGCAGCACACTCAGACCCTATGCAGAAGCACCAAGGAGTGTTTGCCAAACCACAGCGTTGGCTTTTGTCTCCTGCAGTTTCCATGGAGACAGGCTATTATTTACACATGCCTGAAGTTTCAAGTTCCTGACCATCTTTCTCATGAGACACAGGGTAGAGCATTAGTACCAGTGCAGTAGTGACAGGGACAAATATAATTTTCATGTGGCCCTGCAATTTTTCATTTCTTCTTTTTTGTTTCTTTGTTGATATTTGAACCTTGACTTGAAAAAATCTAGATACTCATCCTCTTCTGGGTACCTGGTACAGAGCAGGCAGCTGTGTTAACTGTCCACATATGATGCTTAGACAACCCACAGGCTACTGTGGCATTAAGCATGAGCTTGTAGACTTTAATGGGAGATAATGTTTACTCAGGACTAGCTCTGTGGTCATGCAAGCCTGGGATCTGGACTGCCTCACATCTGACCAGCTAGGAGCAGAAGAATAATGAGTCTGGAGACTGAGCATGCATGCATGTATGAGAAAGAGACAGTATGTCACACACATTCCCCAAGATATTCTTAAGAGTATCTGGAAATTTTCACACTTTCTCACTTCCCTGTTTCCTTTTACTCTGCTCAAGCTCTGTTCATGCTTGCTTTTCTAAAGCTCCCATCAGGTGCTTTTTTTGCTTCCTGAGACCCAAAATGCTGGTGTGCTGCCGTGAGAGCACAGCAAGGCTAGTGAATAATGGAAAGTTATTGACCTGTAATAACCTGGCATTATTGACCATAAATGATTTAGTTAAAGCACACAGACACACACGCCATCTCATGTGAAGGAGCTGAATTTTGAATTCCCTTTGTTCAGTACTGGCCCAATGGAGCTTGTCACAGGGGCATTTTGGCCTTGCATGAAATTAATGTTAATCGAAACATGTCTGATGAACCTCTAAATAAGATTCTTGTGGGTAATAAGCACAATGCCTGGAGTCAGAAGCAGATTGTCCTAAGTCTTTATTTGAGGCTCCATGAGGGCACAAATGTTTCCTGAACTTCAGCAAGTACACAGATTTTAAGACTGAAGAAGGTAATTTTTATCAAGTAGCCTGAACCCTACCATAAGGCAGTCTACAGACCAACAAATACCAAGACCAATTGCCTGCCATCAAACCAGAGCACAGCATTTAGGGAGAAGGAATAACATCACTTTTGAAGTCAGACTTCCCATTCTCCTATTACTTTCTGTTTCTGCTGAGTCAGCTGTTTCCCTCCAAAGCACTGACATCAGCTCCTTTGGAGACACAAAGTGTAGGTTGCCCTGCTGAAAAGCCTGCTCAGGGTTCATGGCCAGTCTCAGGTTCCCGTCATCTGGTTGGATCTGCAGGATCAAGCATCCCCACTTCTGATGAAGCCCAAATACCTTCTTGTGCCTGAATGGAGCCTTGTGGAAGTGCAGATGTCTGAACTGGTGTGCTTGGCTGGGTCAGTGTGCTGGTTTGAGCTGAAGTAGAGTTAACTTTCTTCACAGAGGCCGGTGTGTGGCTATATTTGGGTTTTGTGCAGAACACAGAGTTGATAATGTAGAGATGTTTTTGTTGTTGCTGAGCAGAGCTTACACAGAGTCAAGGCCTTTACTGCAATCCGTACTGTCACGCTGGCAAGGAAGTTGGGGGTGCATGGGAGATTGGG
>NW_008670207.1:3776-15931 GCF_000695815.1 Acanthisitta chloris | reverse complement strand
TCCCTTCTGACTCACTCCCCCATCCCGTGGCTGGGGGAGTGTGTGAGCGGCTGTGTGGTTCTTGACTGCTGCCTGGGGTTAAACCACGACAGTCAGATAGAGATGTGAGTGAACAACTCTTTAGTTGAGCCAGATTTCTGAATGAGGTATAATTCCAGTCACTAACACAATTGTCATATGCCCTCCTAAGATAACCGTGTTTGTGTCAGCATCTGACTTTTATGTCTTGCCTTTACTATGGAAAGTTTCTGACCACCTTTTGATAGATGAAACTTAGCAGCTTGGACCTATTCCTGATTATCTATCAGTGCTCTACAAACAGCCATAAAACCTTCTCATTAGTTTTGATGGGGCAGTTCTTTACATATTAAAGCCAGATTAGCTGTTACTGGCTTTCTTTGTTTTCTCAGGGTCAGATGGATGAAAAAAGGATTGCTTTGGTTTCAGATTTGCCTGACTTGGAGTTCTTGAGAGATGATGAAGACCAAAATTTTAACTCTCAGTGTCACTGACCCATGGTAGTAGCTATGAATTAGCATTTACAGCACTGAAAAGTGTCAAGATGGAGGGTTTCTTTCCCTTGCTTTTCCAAGATCAGAGCACATTTTTCCTGCTTACTCCAGAAGGTAATAGAAGTCCCTGGAGCTGCTCCTGCAGTCCAAAATCAGTGCAGACAGGCAATTGCTGGAGTCAAAGGTGCTATCTAGTCTGTGTACTGAAGTAACTAACTTTTGAGTACATTTTAAGTACGTAATAAAACAGGCTTCCTGGAGTAAATCCTTCATTTCTCCATCTAGGAAATTGGGTTTGCATGATTTAGTTCTTTAAATTTAGGCAGCCAAGAGCTCCCTCTGGAGGACTCTGAGCAGCCCGTTGCTCTGCATGGGCACGGCCAGGCACTTGCTTCTGAAAGGCAACGTCATGAGGTATCTGTGATTTCAGTACAGTTTAAGTCTTTCTATTAAGCATCTTAAATAGGATCTGCCTATTTTTTCTTCCAGTATTAGAGCTAAACTAGGGCGCAAGGCCAGCTGGAAAGAAACAACTGAGTTTCTCTCTGAAGTCAGGCAAGGTACATGATATCCTAGTATCACATCATGTATCCTCAGATAGAGCCTCCTTGTCACTGTGAGCAGTGGCAGAAGCACAGTATCTCATCTGTATGTTCACACCATCTCTTACTTGCGCATATCCCAGAGTCCAACCCAAAATATC
The DNA here is from genome assembly GCF_000695815.1 of Acanthisitta chloris. Taxonomy (NCBI): domain Eukaryota; kingdom Metazoa; phylum Chordata; class Aves; order Passeriformes; family Acanthisittidae; genus Acanthisitta; species Acanthisitta chloris. The sequence goes on along the minus strand of NW_008670207.1, from coordinate 14,716 downwards.
TGACTACAGCAGTATGTGACAGCAATATACAACTTTCTCAAAGTGGGCAGATCTCTTCTCTCTGGTGGCCGGTAACAGGACATGGAAATGCAATGCATCTGTGCAGGGGAAGTTCAGCCTGGACATTAGGAAAAGGGTCTACATTGATTGTGTAGTCGGTCACTGGAACAGGCTCACCACAGTACAAGGCCTGTCATAGATCTTGGAGTGTCTAAATGATGTTCCTAGTCATACAAATTAGTGTTAGGTAGCCCTGTGAGGAGAAGGGAGTTGGACTCAGTGATCCTTATGAGTCCCTTCCAACTCAAGATTTTCTATGATTCTATGGCTTTCAGCTCTGTCCTTCTTTCCTCTTGCTATGATTGACTATTATGCCAGCATTATCTGTGTCTTGATACCTTGGATTAATGGATCTTCTAACAAATATAAATTCCCCTTTGCACACACCCCATTTAATCAAAACCTTGCTGGCTTAAGCAGTCTGGTTTATTAAATCACCAACCTATGAAGCTATTAACTCAATTAAAAGCAGCAATTCTATAGTCTTGAACAACCAAGGGGTAATATTGCAGTGATATACGTTATGCAGGTATGGCACATTATAATAACACTGAGAGCTTATATAGCATTTTAGAACTTTACAGTTTTGTAGGAATAATATCTAATTAATCCTCACAATGGGCCCTGAAGGTAAAGATTACTGTCTAACCCCTTTTTCTATGGAGGAAACTTAGTGGGGAAGAAGATGATAGGTAATAGACTTCAAGGGAGAGTACAAGGTCATATCTTTCCACAGTCTGCATTCACAGGAAGTGGACTTCCCAAATTGCTGCTTTCCTTTGGAGCAAATCAACATCAAGTGACAATTATCTCCCTTTTCTTTCTCCATATTGTAGACAAAAGTATTACTGAAAGTTAATGCTATTATTAAAAGTAAATCATACAGAAGTAGAGATGATAAATAGGAACTGGAAATGGACTTGATTTAAATTTGGAAATGAAAGTGGAAGATTTGGGATCAGTATGTGCTTTAAGCAATATATAGAGAGGAAAGAAACAGCTTAAAATAGTGAAACACAATGCTTCTAATCATTAACATTGCCTGCTGTAAAGATGCATTAATCATAAATTATCTTGAGAAATCATGTATGACATAAAAATAGAAATAAGAGCTCTTTTATTTTCACTTATTCGTTTTCTTTGAGTTATATTTTGAGCATTAAGAGTTTTCTTTTATTCTGAAATTAAAATTCTTGTTAAAATGTTATTCAGATCCAGACATTGAGGATTTAAGGAAAGGACCATATGGTAGGAGATTGATGGTAAAGCCCCAAAGCTAGAAACACTGGCAGTTCTTGTAAGCAGGGCTAGATCAGGGTTACCTTTAAATACAGAGAGGTTCACATTATACCCTGATTCAAAAGATTGTAATTCAAAGAACTGTTAATAGTTTATTTAAAGTAAATGATTTTTTTTTAAAAAAAAGTTAATAAAATAAAAAGTCACGTGGGTTTTCTAAGTGGAGATTGCTCCATTTTATCTTCTTTCATATTTACATCATGTAGCACCCAATTCACAGTGCAGAGAGAGGAAGTACAATCTGGCCCAAATTTTCAAATATGCTCAGCAGCAAATGGACCAAAATTTTTTAATTATCTGTCTGTGTATTTGAGAACATCCTGCATTTGAAACAGAAGGTTCCTTAAGCAGTGTGATTTCTTGCTCGGTTTCCACCTCTCCATTTTTATTTTTTTTTCACTCTTAGCATCACATCTTGAGAATTTCTCTCTGCTGTGATTCTGAAAGATGCTGCTAGGAAGCAGTAAGCCCTGTTCTCCTCCGCACTGATTAAAACATGTCAAAGCTGCTTAGGCTTGCTACCCATCTAACCAGAAACACAAGACCCTGGGAGTTCAGGAGCATACTGTAAAAGGTTAATGGTTACAAGTGCCAGAAAGTTTATAGCTGAACTTCTAGTGTCTCTGATCAACACTCCCTCTTCAATAAAGTGCCACTGCACAAGAAGGGGAAGGAAGGAGGAAATCACAGTTGGATAAGTTGTTGCTTCTCAGTGAGGCCTCTCTGGTTTACCTCTTCCAAGCTCAACACACTATGCAAGCAAGCAAGGCGGTCAAACTTGCAAGCAAGTGAAATACAAGTGGGAATGATGAGGAAGAGTGCAAATAACTTGGAGCTATTGTCTCTGATGCCAGAGGTGGCATGCTGCTGCTGGCCACTAACAGATGTGGACAGGTGAACCTTTACATCAAATCAATCATCATATTTATTCTAATTGTATCATAATAGTCCCCCAGGAGCTCAGTTCAAATGAGCTTGACATTATTAAAATTTTAATGCCCAGTTTTCATAGCTGAATGAATATTTAAAGGGTATGTCCCAGGCTTAAGTTATGATGATGAAGAAATTAATGGAATGTCTTGTTTAATGCTTTGGTACATGTTGCTGAAAAAAAAAAAAAGTGGTTGTTAAAGGATGAAAAGAAAGAAAGGCAACGTTTAGGCATAATTAGAGGACGAAAGCATCCGCATTGCATTAGTATCAGACATCGGTCTTGTTGGATAGCTCTCAGCAGAGAGGAAATGTTTATCATTTAGGGGGAGCAAGTCAAAGTGCAGTCAGAGACCAGAAGAGAAGCAGCTCCACACAAATGACAGAACAGAAACAAATCCCTGGGAGTCTCTGACCACATCCCTGCATAATGGAATGAGCTTGCCAGCCTTTGTTGACTGGAACAGACACAGAAAATCACCTTTGCCACCCAACTGGAGTGTTTGTTTATTTTAAGTACCCAGATCAACCTGGAAGGATGGTGTAATTAATCAACAAGACTCATCAGTCTGGTAATTATGTTACAGATAATTGTCAAAACACAGGACCAGATGATACCAGTTATACATAGATGGGAGTGAGGGGTAGCTCCTTTTGTGTTGAAGGGCTTGATTCTGTATGGGCTGAAACTAGTACAGGGAGTTGCACAGACTCTCAGGGTCTGTAATAATCATGGGGGTTTGTTTTGTTGTTTGTTTGGAGTTATTTTAAGCCTTCCATGCTTTTCCTAATTCAAGAAGTGTTTGGGTATCTATGGATTTTTGTTTTCCCCTGATCTTGAAGCTTATACTAAAATTTGCTTGTGCTTATTCAGTTGTTGTTAGGAACTGAGGTCTAACTTAAGCAGCTAGATGGGCTTAAAATCACCTCCAGTATGCATTTCCTAACTGTGAAGGAGTACAGAAGAAAAAGTTAATGCTCTAAGTCCTTTCACAGAAGATTTTCTTTGAAGAGGCACTGTCAAGGTTAAGATAATATTTTTCTTTCTCAGAGTATTTCCTTGTTTGTTTTTGGTTTTATAGAATTATTTTCATATTTTCCTTTTGCCAGCTCAGGAACTTTAGCCCTGATCCAGTGCACAGCTAAGGGGGTTTGCCATTAGAGAATGTTCACACATCTCACATTGGTGAGACATTGGAACAGATTGCCTAGGCACATGGTGGCTGCCCCAACCCTGGCAGTGCTCAAGACCAGGCTGGATGAGGCCTGGAGCAACCTGATCTAGTGAGGAGGTGTCCCTGCCCATGGCAGGGGTGTTGGGACTAGATGATCTGTAAAGTCCATTCCAACACTTAAATTCTATGATTCTATGATTCCAATTTCAGGTGTGATTTCAAACTAGTTTAGACAAATGAGTGAATAAATTGACGTGACTACTTAGTTTTTTTCTGCTTAAACGGGACTCATTTCCGGTTATCTTAAAATATTTTGACTATGCTTGTTTGTTAGCAGAACTGAGAGCAAAATCATACTACCAGTGTAGGATATGGATACAATTTGAGAAGGAAAGTCTTATTCTTCAGAAATGCCGCAGCATTCCAAGCATCCTACTTAGAACAGGTTTAGCTCTTGTCATACTAAGGTTCAGGGCTGAGGCAATGGACTGCTCTTTGTTATACTGCAGAAAGGTCACTCCAGAGGGTTGACCTTAGCCCTTGGGAGAAGGGAAATTAGGGTAGGAGGAAGGGACTGAACACATTACCCATAAAAGCAGAACCAGTTCTGAAGCAAATCCACTCTCTGGCTCAGAGTGAATATAGTCCTGTACCAAGGAAAACCCTGTTTACGATCTTAACCTGATGATAGCCTCTTTCAGTTCCTGGTGAGGCTGTGTTTTAAGTCACGCCCTGAGGCTACCTGCACATTTGAATCAGTGAGAGAACCTGTATTTCACTGTCCTGGGAGTGGGTGAAAGCAGCTAGTTAATTTACACTGCTTACTCAGTTGTTCGTTAAATGGCAGTACTGTGGAATGCATTTCTCCATGGGCAAAAGGGCTGGCTGTGGTTCTTATCTTTGTGGCCAGGCATACAAAACTACAAACACACAAGGTATAATCTTCTTGGATGGACAATCGCCAAGCTCCTTTTGCACTCAAAGCACTGAAGTCAATGGAGCTTGGCCTTGCCTAAAGTCTGCCAAGTCAAGCCAAGCAACCGTTAGTGGCAAGGGCAATGTTTGGGTCTTGCTTCAGAAGAAGAGATAAAGCCCAGAGAGTGAAGAGCACAGCAGGGAAGTGCTGATAGCCAGAGGTCATGGGCTCAGGATAAGGGAAAGAAGAGATTAGATGTTCATCTCTTAATGAAGGGACAGGGCTTACACTTATGATGACTTCAGGGATACATCTGTCTCTCTGGCCTGATCACTGCCCTGCTCATGTACATGCTGAAGAGTCCTCTGGGCACTGTGAGACTATGACATGCCCCATATGCAAAGAGCACCCTACCTGACTAACAGACAGCAGCAGGTTAACACTGAGAGAATCTGTTAGACTACTTGGATGTGAGGTCTGAGGACAAGCTTTCAAGTAGGCAGTGCAGGAAGAGATAGACCTTCAACTACAGATACCTGAGCTGAGCACACACTGCAAAACTGACCCAGGACCTTCCGCACATATTCTCACCACTCATGTAAGTTTTGTGATACCTCCTAGATGCAGTTAGTCACTGGGCACCATCAGTAGTCTAATGCTGCATGCTCATAGTCTAAGGCTGACTTGCTTGTATCTGTCTGGGCTACCTTCATATGCTGAGGGAACCGCAATGTTCAGCCCAGAGAAAAGGAGGCTGAGGGGAGACCTTATTGCTCTCTACAACTACCTGAAGGAGGTTGTTGTGAGGTGGGGGTCAGTCTCTTTTTCTAGGTAACAAGTGACAGGACATGGCCTATGTTGTGCCAGGGGAGATTTAGATAGGACATTAGGAAAAAATTCCTCACAGAAAGGGTGGTCAAGAACTGGAACAGGCTGCCCAGGGAAGTGGTGGAGTCACCATACCTGGAAATGTCAAAAAAACTTCTAGGTATAGCACCAGGGATATGGTTTAGTGATGGATTTGGCAGTACTGGGTTAACAGCTGGACTTGATGATGTTAGAGATCTTTTCCAACATTATCAAGTCTATGATTCAGTGACTTTTTATTGCTCTACACTGAAGGAGTTTGAGATCACAATGTCTAGGCTAAAAGAGAATGAGTTTGCTTTTAACTGAATGCAATGCAGTTAGCTAAAATAAAAAGTTATGGATAGAGCAGAATGATTTTTGATAAAAGGTGTTTGGGGCACATTTTAAAATTGGATGTAAATTATCTTGAAACAAACTCAAGAAGGAAATTAGAAGATGAGATTGTGGAAAAGCAATACTGATATTAGGGAAGAAGGGAGGAAAGGACGGCAAGAGACTCAGTTTTATATTAGAATTTGATGTGTTTATGAACAGAATTTCACATTGTGATTGCTCAGGTTGACAGTAGGGAGCTAGATTTAATGACCAGTGTCCATTCAAGAGCTATACCTCTGTTGTCAGAATACACAAATAGTTGCTTCTATATAGGTAGCACCACCAGTAGGCTAATCCTGGGACTCTTTACATGCTTGAGAGTACTCACTAAATGCCCAAGGACTTCTCATATACATAAGGGATCTGGGAGTACAGACATGTTTTCCAAGCTAAAGTTGTCATCCACAAGACCTCTTTCTTTTCCAGGAAAGAAAGGTCAAGTGCGTGAGCCAAGCAAGATCCATGAGTGTAATAAATACCATCTGGATGTTCGGGGCACCAGTACCTTAGGTCATACTGTATGTGTGGAGGCAAAGTCTAGCAAGTGAAGGTAGACCTAACAAATATAATTTTTATTGTGTGACTTCCCAAAGCTTTCAAGGGATCTCCTGCTCTCTCATTCACTTACAGATTTGCATGTGAAACAATGTTTGTGTGACATAAATACTAAAAAACCCCAAGCAAATAAACAAACAAAACACAAAGCAGTGCTGTCTCTCTTGTTTTTGAAAATGAGGCTTTGTTCTAAGCATTATGTGTTCTGTCTTCAAACCTGCCAAGGACTGAGATATCTCTTTACCCCTTCTTGCTTCATTTAAAACTAGAGCCACTATGAGGTTGAACACTCATGCTCATCTTCCCTGGGTACAAACCAAAGGATTTGTTGTATTGGAAAGGTTCTATTTGGCTATTCACAAGATTAGTAGTTTCTTAAAACTCAAGCTCAAACCATTCTGTGGGGAGAAAGCTTTGGATTTCAAGCTGTAGGTTTGTGCACGTGAACCTGAACTGAAGTTCCCTCTAGACACACCTATACACACGAGAAAAGAGGAAAGATGAATCAGTAGTTAGATAGATGGATTATAATGTGTTTTATATGATACAGAAAATACTCAGAGTGCAGGGATGGCTGGTAGCAATCATTCTCAGGGGTAGGCACCAGACCATTGACTGACTTGTAAAGGTCAGACCCTTCAAGCTTCTTTTTTTTTCATATCTCATGCATTCCCATTTCAGGTCTTCTCATCTGCTTGTGTACTCATCTATGACAAGCATCTTGTCAGGCAGAAAAGAGGGTGGGAAGGAATTAAGAGTCCTTTACCCAGATATGGTTTGAGATAATCAGTTCAGATGCAATGCATTAATAGTGAAAGCTTCCCACAAGACAAAAAATTGTGATTTTTTTTTAACCAGACTTTCTAAAATATTTCTTCTCCCTACTCTTTCATTAATGCAACATTGCATCAATTTGTAGTGCCCACAAGAAGTATTGTTAATGTGTAATCACATGGCAATTCACACAACCACAACACTTACTTCTATCTGCCGGGGGGCAGGTTTACGCTTTATGCACTACAGCTAAAATATACAAATACAGCAGGCTGGTTGTGTAACTAACCTGTGTTGAAGCAGCCTTCCTGATTCCAAAACATTCAGAGAAACTTCCCTGAGCTGAGCACCCTCGTCCTGACTTGGTGCTTTTTCCTCAGAGATTACTTCAGATTCACGCTTATGGCTATCTAGTTTAGATCCCTGTAATTCAATGATGCCACTCAGAATCAGGTACAGAGTGCTTTACTTGAACTTTGCAATTACACATACACAATTCAATTGTAGGTGATTTTCTTGGCCTTTCCAACTTTGACACTAATATACTTTGCACGTCCTTAGGGCCCTCGATCAGGGCAGATTCTGTACAATGCTTTAAAAGTTATGACCAGTTTGTACACATTCCTACCAATACCATTATTCACATTCTGTACCAAATTCAGAGGAATTGCTATTGTATACCTAGCAGACTCAAAAATAGTTGGCAGAAGGGGTAAAATGAAATGATTCTTAGTGTTTTGGGGAGAGAGTTTAAACAGAAAAACCTGTGCCACTGAAGAGATAAGTAGTAAACTTATTTTCTGGAAATTTTAGAGCAGTTATTAAACTATTCATACCTCCAATTAACATCTGAGCTATGTCATGACATCATTGAGAACTGCATAGCATTTTTAGGAAGGAAGTTGCTCTGGGATGGGATTTTTTTACATGAGGCTAACCAGCATGTACAGATATGCAGTAGCACTCAATAAGCATTTGCTAAGACCTGCTACCACACATCAGCATCCTATCCTTTCTGATTAGGTCACAGCAGTGTTTCATCATTGATTTAGAGGTCTGAGGCCTGAACAATACCAAACACAAAGAACATCAGTGAGCAAGAAGAGTCTGCTATTTGCCATTGTATCTGTCCACAAAATTCAGGCAAGGAAATGACTGTATGCTTTTTTGTTTTTTTGTTTGTTTGATATCAGAATTTAGATAAATTTCTTTTCTTCAACCACCTTTATGATACATTATGGAATCTTAATCTCCATTGTCCAGAAGGTCAATGTGGAGCTGGAAATAGGCCTTTGCAAAGGTTACCACCTCTACTTTTTGCCCTCTTTAGGAACTTCAGGAAACAAGGACAGCAGAGTTAGTTTTGTCACAGTTGTTGATATAAATATAAGATCCTAATCTCTTCTCAGGGAGTATCAAATTTTTTAAGACCTCTAAGGAGTGATGGAAAGATGTATTGTCTAGATGATCACCACAATCATCTTCCATGGTCTTTCCAAATATATAAACACTAGAAGAACATTTGTCTCCTGAAGTGACATCATTTTTAAGCACAACCAACAGATTATCTCCAACATAGCTCTCTTCTGCTTGGATATGATCTTCATAACCATTAGTGGCATTTCAGTGATCTTCAGCAGTCTCTTGATCTTCTTACTTTTCCTTCCCATCTCAGACCACATTTTAAGCTGTTCAGGGTATCTCCATACTTTTTGATTATTTTTTTTTAATGTTCATATTTGTCTGTTCTCAAGCTTGGTAGTGGCTTAGTCCTAGCTAGAAACACTGATTATATTGATAAGCAATGGAAAAGCAAGAGAGACAAGAAAGGAAAGGGTAGTAGAAACAGTGAGAGGAAGAAAGATGTCTCTGCTTCCTACTCTTCTTTCCCAGGTAATCCTTCTACCTGCTCTAAATTGATATCAAAGCCAGAGGGAGCAGAAAAAGATTGGTGGGGGAGAAAACTACAACCTCAGGAAAAGAAAAATCATGATGCAGAAAAGCATCTGTCCCCTGTCTAATTCCTGCAGTGGCCTGTAGCTGATGGTGCTGAGAAAAATACAGCAGCAAGCTCTGACATTTCATTTCTGTGGAGAATTGAAAAAGGGCTTGCTATAATTCATCGCTTCTTGTAACTCAAACCATTTTTGACAAGAGTACCTGCGCTGTCTTTTAACAGTGGCACCACAGTCGCTGTAATTGGACATGAAAAATGATGTTGTGTTTCTACTTGCTGGGAGAATTGGGGTGGGAGTAGGTGGGGCAGTGGCAAGTTGGTGTGAGAGGGTGACATCTGACTTAATTTGAATGGGTTGGTTTTAGGCAAAAAGAAGGAAAATCCAAAATTAATGGTATGAAGTGTAGCAAGTATGATCATCTTGTTCAAGGTGTGTAAAGGTGATAGTGAAGGTGGGTTTTGTCAGAGATGAATGTGAAAAGAATCAAAGAAAAATGAGAAATATGATGCACATGAAGTTCAAACTCCTCCATCAACCCAAGCATTTATGGCATTTTTGGCAAAAGGATGTGCAACTCCTCTTCATGAGATGGGCCACTTCACAGCTGCATGGGCACTCAGTGCCTGTAGTTCCCAGCACAGACGGGGAGCATGAGACACAGATATTTCCTGAGTTCACAGCAGGAACACAGTTGTGAATAAAACTCCAGTTTGCACCCGCTTGCCACCTGTTTAAAAACTGAATCTGTTGTATGTAACCAGAAACCCAAACTGATTTGTTTGGCTCTTGCTCAAATCTTTTATGTCTTATTGGTCCTCAGCACATCTTTGTTACAAAACTGCTGTTGAGTCAGGCACTTCAAAGTAAATTTTTGGCTAAACGGGACTCTGAATCATGAATGAGAATAAATGTTGTCCTGATTTATAATGGTTTTATGACTATTGAGCATTCTGGTACCATAAAGTCAGAAATCTTCATGTTATGCAGAGAATAAAAATTTTTAGTCAGGTCCTAAAGAATGGGAGAGAGGCTAAAGAGGAAATAAACACTTTCTGGGTCAACTAATGGTAAAATGGTATACATCCTTCACAGTGGCAACCCAAAAAAGATAGTACAGAATAAGGAACAATTGTCATATTTCAAAGAAGAGCACAACGATCATCCACAGGCAGAGGAAAGAAGGACCACTGAATGGACAGATGTGTACTATATCCCAGAGGAGAGACTAGCAGACTTCATCCCTTCCATCTGTCAGTTCAATTGCTGGGTCATCCTGCCTAGGTCTTTTTCCATGCTGTCAAATCTCTTTGAAGAATTCTAGTGGTAGGGATCAATAAAACCTTACAGCCACATCTGCAGTTCCCATGATCCCATTTGGATTTCCATGGTATTAATCAGATTTGCTGACTGGCAAATATTCCTTCTGTCATGCTCTCAGGGTGCACCAAGACAGGACAGATATTAAAGATGCCCATAGCGATATTCCCACAAACATAGAATCATTGAATCAAACTGGTTGGAAGAGACCTCACAGATCAACGGGTCCAACTCTACCATTGTCACTAGACCATGGCACTAAGTGCCACATCCAGTCTCATCTTGACAACCTCCAGGGATGGTGAATCCACCACCTCCCTGGGCAGCCCATTCCAATGCCTGAAAACTCTCTCTGTAACAAATCTCTTCCTAAGATCCAACCTAAACCTCCTCTAGCAGAGCTTGAGTCTATGCCCTCTTGTCCTACAGCTAGATGTCTGCGAGAAGAGACCAACCCCCACCTGACTACAACCTCCTTTCAGGTAGTTGTAGAGGGAATGATTCTAAAGACTCCATTTTGAAGCATAAACTTTGGTTTTGTTCCATTAAACCTATGTCAATTCCCAGCTGAAGAATAAGCAGGAGATTGAATCTCTGAATTCCCTTCTCTGCAGTAAGGTATTTCCTCAGGCTAAGGAGTCTACATCTTTCTGCTGGTTTATTTACCCACTTAGTCCTTTCCTGGTCCCCACACCAATTCCTTAATCCCAG
>NW_008670207.1:0-3734 GCF_000695815.1 Acanthisitta chloris | reverse complement strand
AAGGTTTCCATAGATGGAGACAGGAAACTTCATTATTTTCCTCTCAATGTTTCTTGCTATAATTGGTGTCTTCCATGCCAAGACAATCTCAATTTGTATTATAAGCTATATGCAGACAGCACTTTCCTTTTGGTCTATAAAGAACTTGTCAAGTGTATAAATCACAGTGAACATTAAATTACACTACACTTTTACTTATCAATTTCCCCCTTTTCTTGATTTTTCTGTTGGATGCCCATGCCCTTCTTCTCTTTCTTCCTTTCTTGGGGGTTGTCTTCTTTTCCTCGTGCCCTAATCTCAAAAAATAAAACAACCCCAAAACAAGTCAAAACCTGATCAAATATTTGTCTTCTTTCATTCTTGCCAAAGGGTCTGATGGTCTCAGATGCTCCTTGCAAACTGACTGCATCTAACTCAACAAGTGGGAAGAACTAGCTTTTCTAAGGGCTGGATTCAAAGCTTGCTCAAGTTCAGTGAGGAGTTTTATGGCCTTTAGCATGTTTCAGATCAGCACCTGCATTGATAGATTTATAGGGTGTTCTGCATCACAAGGCTGTGTCCACTTTGGACTCCAGACATTGCCTCTTAAGGCTGTATGCTCCACATCTCCTATAAATTCCTGGCTATTGTAACCATTTCTCTTACTGACTGCTTGGGATGCAGGTTCTGATTGTCACAGATTGAGCACCGCGGACCTCTGACCACTTTCCTCTTACCAAAGAAGTTAGATTGACCATAGCATTAGGAACCCATAACATCAACAAGTGTGCAATTGTCAAAAATAATCAGGTCTATAGTCAGACTGTGGTATGTGGATGATGTCAACACCAACCTGCTACAGACACAAACCAGTCACACAGGTTGAGTAGCTGAGGGAAATAACAGTATCATTTATCTTCATTATCCTACATATGAGAACCAAGATGGGGTTCGTCTCACCTAAGTCTAAATACGTAAACTACCTTCATGATCAGCAGGGAGGAACAGGCACTGCAGAAGACCATTCATCCTTTGCATCTCAGACACCAAGCCTAAGAGTGGCTTAAAATTACAGTTTTTATATATTTGGAGTTGCATGACATAAATTACCCTCCTCCCCTGTACGTCAGATCTTTAAATGTCTGTGACAGCTATCTGCTCACATGTGGTTACAGGAGCCCTATGGCAGGATGTCTGTCCTGCTGCTGCTAAATATATTGCCTCTGGCCCTACTAATATCTTGTGATACGTGTGTGAGTGACAGGTCTTTACAGCTGCAGAAGCAGGGGCTGATACAAGGTTTATCCAGTATCAGATTCTTTCTTGTTTTAGCACTCCACACACTGGAGTTTCTTGGATGATACAAGCATACAGGAGAACAGAAACTTCTCAGTAGCATCTGGAGCCATTGATCCTTCTCTTCCCAAGTGTGAGTCTAACTGTAGTCAGTTTATGGATAAGTACACTTTCCTCTAGAGACAGCTATGCAGCAGGATCAGCTAGGCTCTCCATCATCTTAACCTACTTGTCAGCCAGCTTGATAACTTGTTATTACTAAATATGTGCACAGAGCAATTAGTATAAATCTAAGATATTATGAACCACTATTAAAAAAAAACCCAAAAAGACACACACAAAAAAAATGTGGAAATCAAAGGAAGAAAAAAATGAAACTAATGGCCTTCCTGCCCAACTGCGATTAGCCACAAATCCGAAATAACAGATAGGCAGTATCCCCTGAAGGCACCGTGTGACATTCATCAGCCAATTTGTGTTCTGACTTTCTTCGGAAACACTATGTTGGGAGATTCCTATTACCTTCTGACTTTCTGCTGCTTGTGATGCTGTTCAAACTTGTGCTTTCTTTGTTGGTTTTCAAATCTATAAGATAATTTCATTCCACTCAGCATTGGTCACACATAAAAAGATATTTTGAATAGTCCATCTGCACAGTGTGTGGATTGTTTTACATGACATGGAGGAAGAAGCAGGGAAGGGCTTTCAGATTAAAATCTTAGCCGGTTCTGATCCAGTCTGCATCTCCAGGTATTGACAGAAGGGGTATATCCTCACCCCTATTCATCAGACACCCACATCATGCTATGCACTGCCGGTGAAGACGATTATGGACATATGTTGCGCTGTCTCTGGGGATTGAGCAGCTCTGGGGATAGTGATGGTCCCTAATGCTTTTTGTTGAGTGAAAGAGGGATAATTTGGATAACAGAAATCCCATTCACAGCACAGTGGCAAGGGCTTTATACTTGTTGATTTTCTGATATGAGAAAGGAAAAATGTATCTGAAAGAACAACAGAGGAAGAAATTTTGGCTCATATCCTCTCCTACACTTCCTGAAAAAATCACAATATCCAGCACTCCTGCAGCATATGAACAAATTAGGTTCAAATCCCACTCCCCAGGTATGAAATGGAGTCTGCTATGTTACAGGTGACTAGCCTACTGAGCTAACAGTGGAGATGGAATTCATTTTTCAATTTTCTTTTCATTATGCCAATCTCAAGAAATCTTTACAATTAATGTTTCACTGATCCTGATGTTCTGACAAAGCATTTCTGCTCTCACACAGTAGTGTTTCCAGAGGAAACTATTAGAAATTTGGAAAGTTATGTTTAAAATTTCAAGGCCTGTGTGAAATGAGTCAGATCCCTTTCCCAGAGTGATTCAACAGAGCCCCTGTCAGGTGAATGAAGTAACACTGATTTACCTCAGACCAAACAGCAGCCTGTACTCCATGGTCCGTTCTTTGTTTACTAATTGCTTTTTCCCCCTGTTGTGTAGTAAATTCTGGTGCTAAAAATGACACACGGTAAAAAATCAAAGCAAACCTCTGTATATGAATGTTTCATTCCTCCATTTATTACATGTGTCTCTTTGTTCTTTCTTACAGATGAACAGACCAATCCAGGTGAAACCAGCGGACAGTGAAAGCCGAGGAGGTAGTTGACTGCATTGTTTTCAGCCACAGTGCTAAGTATAATTGTTGTCTCTGGCTTCTCTCAGGCAATGTGTTGATCAATTAGTAATGTAATCACTGCCAAAGAAATTCCCTCTGCAGCAAAGATTCTCTTTATTAAATCTCCTTTACTTCATCTGACTTTCCTCATATTCAATTATTATTTGATTTTAAAAGGCAGGCAGGTGCCAGGAATTGCCTGAGAAACAAATAACTGCCTCGTTAAGAAGTGAAGCATCAGGCACTGACTTAACAAAGTTTAACAGCAGTGACAGAAATATGGGTTTTTTCAGACCTATGTTGGGCTGAGCTGGAGAGGTGTTTATTTTGGTTAGGATAAAGCAGATATTTTATGGTTTCTCTGGCAATATTGTTTATGCTTGCATTGAAAAAACTATTTTTGCAAAAAACAGTTTTCTGCACCTGTACCAGCTTATCTGGATAAACCTGTTGTGGAAACTGAAGACTTCTCTCAGAACCAGGGAGTTATTCAGGATTTGCACAGGTGTTGCTGAAAACAGGAGCTGGTCTTTCACTTTTCCATCCCAAACACTGGATTTGAAGGGCTTTGTTAAGTGACTGTTCAATAGATCACCAGTGATAAGGTGTTTCCTGTAAAAGGTTTTCTACCCAAAATGATGTTGTGATACACATACAGTGTGTACTTCTATTAGTGGCCTGTTTGTCAGATCAAACACAGAGTTCACTGAGAAAGTGTGAGATGGTCTCTTTTGCTGGATAAATTACTGTTCTGAGTTGGGATTTTTCTCTTTTTCTTGT
>NW_008670206.1:2190-2558 GCF_000695815.1 Acanthisitta chloris | reverse complement strand
CTGGTGATTTTGGTCATTTTTTTCTGGTGATTTTGGTTTTTTTTCTGGTGATTTTGGTGTTTTTTCTGATGGTTTTGGTCGTTTCTTTCTGGTGGTTTTGGTGTTTTTTTCTGATGATTTTAATAATTTTTTTCTGTTGCTTTTGGTGTTTTTTCTGTTGGTTTTGGTGTTTTTTTGGATGATTTTGGTGTTTTTTTCTGGTGATTTTGGTGGGGTTTTTTTTATTTTTTTCTGATGGTTTTAGTGGTTTTTTCTTTTGCTTTTCGTGGTTTTTTTCTGATGGTTCTGGTTATTTTTTTTCTGGTGGTTTTGGCCATTTTTTCTGTTGGTTTTGGTGGTTTTTTCTGCTGGTTTTGGTGTGGTTTTCT
>NW_008670206.1:766-1036 GCF_000695815.1 Acanthisitta chloris | reverse complement strand
TTGCTGGTTTTGGTTCATTTTGTTGCTGTTTTTGCCTGATTTTCAGGCCTGTTGTGGCTGGAGGAGCTGGTGAGGCAGTTCCTGATCTCCAGGGAGGCTCTATCTGTTCAGGTGTTTTTGGGCTGGTTTTGGTCATTTTTTGGGCAGTTTTTGGTGGATTTTTGGGCTGGTTTTGGTTGGTTTGTTCTGGTGGTTTTGGCTGTTTTTTCTGGTGGTTTTGCTTGGGTTTTTTTGGTGCTTTTGGTTGTTTTTTTCTGGTGATTTTGGTGG
>NW_008670206.1:0-520 GCF_000695815.1 Acanthisitta chloris | reverse complement strand
TTCCTGATCTCCAGGGAGGCTCTGTCCATGCGGGTGTTTTTGGGCTGGTTTCGGTGGTTTTTTTGGTCGTTTTTTGTCGTTTTTTTGTCATTTTTTGGTGGATTTTCATTTTTTTGTCATTTTTTTGCCGGTTTTTGGCCAATTTTAGCTCATTTTTTCTGTTTTTGGCTGGTTTTCAGGCCTGTTGTGGCTGGAGGAGCTGGTGAGGCAGTTCCTGATCTCCAGGGAGGCTCTATCTGTTCAGGTGTTTTTGGGCTGGTTTTGGTCATTTTTTGGGCAGTTTTTGGTGGATTTTTGGGCTGGTTTTGGTTGGTTTGTTCTGGTGGTTTTGGCTGTTTTTTCTGGTGGTTTTGCTTGGGTTTTTTTGGTGCTTTTGGTTGTTTTTTTCTGGTGATTTTGGTGGTTTTTGGGCTCTGTCCGTGCGGGTGTTTTTGGGCTGATTTTCCTCATTTTTTGGGCTATTTTTGTTGGATTTTTGGTCATTTTTTGGTGGATTTTGTCTGAATTGTTGGTGTTTTTT
>NW_008670205.1:34329-41294 GCF_000695815.1 Acanthisitta chloris | reverse complement strand
ATCGCTTGGTGCGGGGGGTTCACTCACTGCAGGGGCACCGCTCTCTGCAGGGGTATCGCTCTCTGCAGGGGTATCGCTCGCTGCAAGGGTATCGCTCGCTGCGGGGGCACCGCTCGCTGCGGGGGTATCGCTTGCGGCGGAGGCACCGCTCACTGCGGGGTCTTCACTCACTGCGGAGCCCTTGGAACGCTGAACACCACGCGCTGGGCACTGCTGGCCCTGATTGCACCCTGCACCCCTCCCTGACCTGCCGCCAGTTTGGCAAGAGGGGCTGTGGGAGCTTCGAATCACAAAATAGTTTGAGTTGGATGGGACTTTTAAAGAGCATCTAGTGCAACCCCGCTGCTATGGGCAGAGACATCTTCAACCGGATCAGGTTGCTCAAAGCCCCATTCAACGTGATTTAGAATGTTTCCAGGGATGGGAATCCACCGCCCCTCTGGGCAACCTGTAACAGTGTTTCAGCACCCTCATTGTACAAAACTTCTTCCTTATATCTAATCTAAATTGATCCACTTTCTGTTTAAAATCCTTCCCCCTTGTCCTATTGTAACAGGCCCTGCTAAAAATCCCATCTCCATTTTCAAGTACTGTAAGGCCACAATAGGGTGTCACCACGTGTCTCTGGCCAGAAGGCCGGTCCATAAGCAATAACACTCTTAGAAGCTCCTTCACCCATGAGGTGCAGTGTAGCACAACAGCTCTCTCTCCTCCATCTGCACAACAGCAGATCCCTGAGCCTGTGAGGATCATTTTGAGGTATGACAAGAGGGGCTCCCTTAGGGGTTACTCACCAGCATTCATCTAGCAATCAGGAACAGGCTTTGCAGGCAGCCCAGAGTAGTGAGGTCATGCTAAAAGTTCAGGAAATCAAGCACCACCAAGGTGATGTTCAGGCTGCAACTGCATCAGCACACTGTGTTTGCCCTGCTTGGAGGAGGGATCACTTTCTGGAAGGATTCAGTAGTATTGTGCACGATAGATGTTACACTGTCATGACACCTGCAATTGTGCAGGTGCTGCCTCAGCATTTAGAGAGTACCTCATCTCTAAGTTTTCACTCTGTTTCAGTGCTGTGAGAATTCTGAGCCTCTCCTGTACATCCAGGTCTGGTCCAGGACTAAACAGACCTCTTCCAAAAGATACGTATCGATAATGGAACAAACCTTTAAAAGAAGTTGCGTCTTTGGCCATTATTTTTACTTGCTTGGGCCATTCCTAGTGATTCTTCTCTGCTCCTTTTTACTGCTCTTGTGCCATCTGTGGGTAATGAAATCAGGATAAATGCAGGCTTCCACATGGATAAAAAAAGGTATCATCTGCAGAGCTGTCAGCACTGAATTTTTCCCTGGTGAATTTTTGCTTCTACTTCTCAGATGTAGGGGATTCCCATGAAGAATCTTGCAACTATTGCTGGTCTCACTGAGTAACGGTGTCTGTGTTTTTTTCCCATTTGTCATTTTCCCACGGGATGGCATCCCTTTGAACAAGAGCTTATGAGAAAATCCAAACATAAAAGGAAGAGCCAGAGGAGACGGAGAATATCTTTCTGTAAGCAGATGATTCTCATTTTCAGCCCAGCTGTGCCATTCCTGGGCTTTTTTTGGGTGTTCATTACTTGGCCTGGGACAACCCAGTGTGCTTTTGGGCAGGTTTAGAAAAAAGCCATACAACTTTATAGGTTAAGGGTTATGAAAATTTTGTGAGCTTCTTGAAACAATTTCCCCTTTTTAATGTAAATTGGCAGGGGAAATTTAATTAACTAATGAATATCCTCCTACCTGCTTCTCTGCAAAAAAAAGGGAGGGTAGGAGTTGGAAAGCAAACTCCTGTTCTGACTAGCAGGGGAATTGTGCCCAGTGAGGACCATGCTGACTGCAGTTGGTATTTTGCTAGAACCACACAGAAATTAAACTTTCAAAACTTCTGTCCTTGCTGTGATGGCTGGAAACTGAGTTCAGCAAAGAGTATTCTTTGCATCATTCTGTAAGTGACCTCCAGCTGCTCTCACAGGCCATCACAGGGCTATTTTTAGTGAGCATGTGCCAGCAGCAACCTCTTTTCAGAGGCACACGAGATGCTTTTATTTTGTGTATGTTTTAACTTGGTGGTACTGCAGCGCGTTGTAGGTGGCAGAACGGGGATGGAAAATGTTTTCTGAATGGAAAGTCACACTGAGGCAAACTTACTTCCTGCCCCAGGGAGATGCTGCTGCTCTGCTGCCTGGCCTGGGGCATCGCAGGGGCCCCAGACATGGGTCAGTACCCCTGGGTATTAGGCAGCCAGAAGCATGGCTGGAGAAGGGATTCAGCCCTAAACCCTACTCCACATGTAAAGCAGCACCCAGCTGTAGGTGCAGGGCCAAGTGAAACCTTCATCAACAATGAAACAAATAAAGCTGCTGTCTTTTCTGTAATTCCTCACAGCTAGCACAGTTGTACAATATTTGCCTAAAGGGACAGCATACAGAAGATAACACAGAGCAAAGGTTTTGGAGCAGTGATGAATGTAATTGGTGCTGCTTTTGTGCTGCTGAAGTACTGCTCCTTTTTTTTTTTTTTTAATATTGTCATATTCTAGCAGTTCTTCTATACAATTTTCTACATGGTCCACAAGAGAAAAAGAATAGAAAGAAACAAACTGAGCTTTTTGAAATATGTTTCTGGATATAAGGTGGAGCCTTTCACAACTCTGGTTTCCTATCTGGCCTTTCACCCAGGTGTTGCAGCTCTGGGAGGCTCAGACATGCCCTCCAGAGGATGGAGCAGCTGTACCTATCAAGGGGCAGGGGTTGGCTGTGCGGAAACGGCAGCAAACTTCATGAACACTGCAGTCATCTGTGCCAAACTGAACCCTCTCTGTCTGTTTGTGTATTCTGCTTTAATACTTCTGCATGTCTGTATTAATTTCACTGGAGTGTTTTTTGTGCTCATCAGCTTGAGAGGACATGAACATTCTTTGAATTTTTTTCGGGATTATGTTAACGTCTCTGCTGTCTGGGTCAGCAGGCATTTTAAGAGGAATGGGCTACCTAAAAGACACTTTAACAATGTAAAAGGCTGTAGCCACAGGAGGTGGTTTTGCAGCTTATGCCTAAGAGCTCGGTTTTGCAAAAGCCTCCTCCCCTCTGGGTGCCCCGAGCACTCAGAGTGACAAGTCTGTGGGGCTGCAGGGATGTGATGTTTGTTTTTATTCTACCTTGCAGAAAGCAGCTGGCAGGGCTCCGAGAAACAGCCTTGAGTGCCTGAATACTGAAAAGGGGCAATAGGGTTTTAATCAGTTTTTAAAGTACATGAAGGATTCTCGTGCTACTTCCTCCAGCAAACACATTAAACTGTAATTTCCTGATTGCCACACTAATCATGAGAACCGTCTAGTGCTGCTGATTTACCAGAGTTGGTCCCTCAACTTCATCCTTTTGCGATTGCTGCTGCAGATACCTATTAACTGTTTCCTCTCACTTAATCTCGAGGACTGTGCATGGCTCACAGTAAATGTACCAGGAAGGGCAGTTAACAACATTCAGCAAGATCTTGGCCCAGGCTGTTAAAACCAAAAGCAAAGCAAATCAGTGAAGTAAACCTGTTGTCTGTACATGTATGTATATGCATGTGCAGATACCCCTTTGGAATAGGACTCTGGTTTGTTGCTCCAAAAGTCTATGGACTTGCCAGTCTGATGGAAGCCAGGGGACACACTTTGCCATTCTGATAACATTTTGCAGTTAAAATCTGTGTCTCAGGCTCCCATTTACAGCTGCTATAGTGATAAGAACCAGGCAGCTCTAAATAATTAGTCCAGTGGTAAACAAGGAAAACATATTTCCCTCTTGCTTTCTAATAATAATATGAGTTAATAATTTGAAAGCTTTAAAAAAACAGCCAAACGAGAAGGAGGAAAGGTAAGCAAAGTCCATTTTTGTCAGCCAGGATGATGGCTGATGGTGGTAAATGTGCTGTGTGGCCTCTGTTCCTACCTTCTCAAACTTTTTCATCAGAGGCTATTATGGGACAGTCAGATACACCAGAAGGCAGAGTGGTGGATGCAGTAGGAAGCATTTATCCACCTTACTTGAGCTGATGTAATATCCAAGCAAATAGTGTGGGAGGTAATTTTGGCACATAAAGCCAAGGTCCAAATTAGGACATTTAAAATCCTGCCATGTCCCACAGACACAAAAATAGAGTTAGCTGGGGTGTCCTGGCCAGAGTCTAATGGATCTAGGTTTCTGGTTGGCTACACTAGTCTGGTTTTATTTTTTGTCTGCAGTTTATTTTTGGCATCTCTTAAACTGATGTGTTGCATCCCTGAGAAGATCTGTGTTTCTCTGCATGAACTGTGGGCTGTCTGTGTATTGATTGGTTGCATTTCTGGGGGTCCTTAGGGATGAGATGTACTGTATCAGTTTAAACTGCTTTTATTTTTAAGCCTTAAGGGTAAATATAAGTTAAGGAATTTGAAATCGGCTACCATTTGGAAGATAAGTTTCCTCTGGTGTCATTCCCATTTCTCATGTGGAAGCTTTGTTAAAGCATGTTGCTCGCAAAAAACTTTAAGCCGATGCTCACTGCCTGATGCAGGAAAGCATGCTGCCACATGTGTTTCATGTAGGAAAAAGGACACTTGGGCAGGGTGAATAGAAGAGAAGCAAAGGCAGGTCTCTTGAGCTTGTTGTATAACTTTCCCTCCAGCACCAGCGTTGCTCCCCATCAGTATGGCCCCCTCTGTGGTTGCAGACAGAGTGGAAGCACCTGATGGGGAAAATAGAACTGGGAGCATCCTAATAATTAAAAAGGGACTTTCCCCCTGCAAGCAGCTGTGACAGTTGGTAATGTTACAGTCTCTAGTTCTTCCCAGCAGGTAGGAATATTGCAAAGATGGTGAGAGCAGCACAGCAGGACTGTGCAGAAAACTGAGCATTCGGGAGGAATAGCTCAGCCTGGCAGAGGGTGAGCATGGTCAGTTGCAGAGCTGTGTGAAAGAAAAAGCTACTTTCCTTTTAGTTTGGATTGTGGATCCAGAAAGTCAAACCTGGATCTGGATACAAATTTCTCTGTGGTACTAGATGTATTTGGAGCAAACTCAGGACCTTCAGTGAGTTGTTCTGGGCTGTCCAAGCAGGAGGCTGTGTGTGGGCAGTGAGAATGGCCTGTTTCAGCACACAGTTTACTCAAGTTCTACATGCTCCTGTGGAACCCTTGTGCCTAAAGTTGGTGCAAATAATCCTGGCTAAACATGAAAAGCCAGCAGACTGCTCCTCTGTGCACACTGGGAGCCTGGTGCAGCAGACAGGAGCACGGCAAGCCTCAATTAGAAGCTGAACTGCATGTGGGCCCAGGGATTTCCCTGGGGACGGATGTGGCAAGCGCAGGGGCTAATGAACTGAGTGCTGTAGCTGTGCGTCTGAGCTAGCAGGGGAGCTGCCAGGGGAAGAAGCAGGAAATACTAGATAATACTAGCGGCATAACCCTGAGAGAAAAAACCCCACAATAACAGAGGATGAACTTTGGGCTGGGTGCTTCCTGAAAAAGCCCTGGGACTGCCAGCCCAGAGATTGTCGATGTCAACTCCTCCTGTGCACACCCTCTTAGGAGGAAGCCAGGCTCTCTGCTCCTTCTCCTGGTGAAGGTCCTTTGGAGCCCAAAGCCCGGCAGACTACATGGCACTGGGAGGAGTAGTTCCAATCTGCCACCCACGAATTGCCTGAGGGGTGTCAGCAGCAGCTGTTGCTGAAATAGTTCTATGGGGGGCTTGCCTTTAGGTGTATCAGTGCAAAATGCTGAGGGTGTTCTGGGGCTCTGCTTGGGAAGTTCCCAAGGTTTTAACCTAAGTTTTTCCTGGCGTGGCTGTGGGCTGTGCTCACAGCTGGAGCATTGGCTGTGCCAGCAGGGAGCATGCAGCATTGCCAAGGGCTGGATATGCTTCTGGTGCCACATCCTGGTCCAGCCCATCCTGCTTCTAGCTGTACAAATGGCTGTTGATGACAGGAGGGTTGCAGCACCTGAAGCAGCTGAGTTTTTCTCTGCAAGAGAGCAAGCTGGGAGAATAGGTCTGAGGGACAGCAAAGAGCTAGGCTGCATTTATAGAGGTGTTAGGTGAGCTCTGATTTACAGACTGAGAGAGACTAAAAGTAGGCTGAGAGGGGTTAAATGCAGATTCTTCCAAACTTCAAACATCCCATGCTCTGCATGCTCAGAGTATTGGCTGCACTCCCAGGACACAGGTTTTCCAGATCAGTATATAATAAAATTTTCATTTCCTCATACAGCTCTCATTCCCTTGTATTCCAACTTATTTTCATGCATTCAACTCATTACTCTGAGCATGACCTCTCCCAGGGCAGGTGATGACTAGCAGCAAGTTCAGGAACACCATCACTTGTGGGAGCCAGGGGATGAGCAAGGGGCACTGTTTCACCTGTGCTGCCTGTGCTGGTGCTTGGAAGGTAGCTGTTCCTGCCAGTCCTGTGTATCCGTACTGTCTGTAGGAAAGGGGAACTGGAAGCAGCAGTGCACCTTTTAGAGTGGGCCGCTGGGACCAGTGATTCATTACTGGAGCTGTATTGGGAAGGAAGAGGGAGCAGATGGAGAAGGCAATGTCGATTTTCCAGCTGGGAAGGAGTTTAAATTTATCTCTCTCCAAGGTCACATCCGTTCCTGGGATGACTTAGCATATGCCTTTTAGGGCTCTGATTTCTTTAGATTTTGTGGAAGTTATTTACTAACTTATGGCTGTGGTGTTTCCCTGACAGAAGTATCTCTGGGATAAGCTCCTGCCTTTCACGGAAAGACAGTTTGTGCACAGGCAGTAAATTCAGTACTTCTGTGAACTCCCTGTCCTGTGTGTGTGCTGTGGTGACATCTGGAGGGCATACATATGGCATAGCCCTGAGGACACACGGTACTGGCCAACCCTAGATGTCCAGGAACCCTGTACAAGTGGGGAAAAACTAATCCTTGGGTTCT
>NW_008670205.1:28137-34310 GCF_000695815.1 Acanthisitta chloris | reverse complement strand
GGAAAGAGAAAATTTGCTTGGGAAAACACTGACCTCTGGCAACAGGCTTAGGCTACAGGCTTGGTTTTATCCTTCAGACAGGAAGATCCATGGAGTCTTTGAAACACATTTGTGGTAAAGCCAGCAAGGGAAGTGAGGTGTGGGGGTGTGATTTTCCCCAGAGCACTGAAGAGAACCTGTATTGGTCCTCTTTGAAAAAGTGTTTGACAGCCACACTATTTAATTATTCAGCCTGCATCCTCTGGCATGAGCCCTTTTCTTCGCTGCGTCCCCTGCCTCCCTAAGCCCAGCAGCCCACTATGGCCATTGCAGCTACTTCTGTATCCTCACCATCTGCCACTACAGACCTGGACGGTAGAAGTCATCACAGTCAAAGTGTCCTTGTGACCCAGGAGCCTGCAGGAATCTGATTCCTTGCAGGGCTCAGTTGGCTGTAGCATTACCTTGTGGCTCATCCTCTGTGTATTCACAAACACACCCTGTCCATCACATTATATTCATATCTACCCTTCAAAGGAGAACCTCTCACCCACACTCTCTGCTGTTACTGTCATGGTGGTGTCACTGAGTGCATCTATCTGTCCCACTGGCACTTCTGTGCCCTGACCTCTGCAAAGCCATGTGCCCATGCAGTCCTGCACTTCTTTAAGACATGAAGAAAGAGCATTAGCTACTGGGTAATCATAGAATCATACAATGGGTTGGGTTTGAAGGGACCTTCAAGATCATGTAGTTCCAAACCCGTCTTCCATGGACAGGGGCACCTTCTGCTAGACTAGGTTGCTTCAGGCTCATCCTAGGGCCTTTAACACTCCCAGGGATGGGGCATCCACAGCTTTTCTGGGCCATGAACTTCTCAAGGGCAATGAACAGCAAAAGACCATTTGGGGATTGTGTGCATGAGATGCTCTCTCCCACCCTTCCTAGCAAGCAGCATCAAGTCCCTGCCACCTCAAAGTCACCCAGACTGCTTGACCATGGAGAAGGCTGAGCCCTCCCACATGGGGCTGAGCTCCTCTCTCTCTCTAGGCAGGGGCTGCCATTCCCCTTCTCACCTTTTGTTTGGGAACTACCTGCAGGTCTCTGTGGCTCCTTCCATATCTTTGGCTTAGCTGAATGACAACATATAGTAGAATGAAAATCAAGCCAGATCACCCAGTTTCAGGCACAGTGTGACTGTGAGACCTAATGACAGTCCTCTGTCCCTCAGTATCTTCCCTCAGCTGCCTCATCCAGAGCTGTCTGATAAACATTGCTTTGATGCTACCGATCCTGAGGAGCATAACAGTGGTCCAGGGAGACATCATACCTGGAGGAAGCTGTTGATCTCAAGGAAGCAGACATGGGTAAACTCGCTGCTGGAGCAGTGGTCTACCCACTTGGGCTTTTCCAGATAGCTTCAGGTGTGAAAACAACATCAGCTCTGATCTCCCTATGTTGTCATGGTGCTGTGCAAGCAGAACCTTACCTGTGACCCTCTGAA
This sequence comes from Acanthisitta chloris, assembly GCF_000695815.1. NCBI lineage: Eukaryota > Metazoa > Chordata > Aves > Passeriformes > Acanthisittidae > Acanthisitta > Acanthisitta chloris. The sequence goes on along the minus strand of NW_008670205.1, from coordinate 32,827 downwards.
TGTGGTGAAGGACACCCATGGGGAGATGCCCAGAGCCTCCCATGTAGACAGGCACTGCTGTGGGGCTGGGGCTCAGCCTGGGTTTGGGGGAGTGGGGCAGTGGTGTGAGCCTCTTTGTGGAGGAAGAAGCAAGAGGGCAGCATAAGCTTATGGGGGCAAGGGTGGGGTGTGCTTAAGAGCTTGGAGGAGGAAATAGCTCAGCTTACTGGGCTGCTGCAATGCTGCCCTCACAGGTGGCACCCACTCAAGCAGAACTTTGGAAAACCCTACTTCAGCTTACTTTAGCTCAGGTTGTTTTAACACTGTTACGGTGAGCTGCTGTGAGAAATCATACCCCGTATGATCAAGCATGCATTGGCAGAGGCAGGAACAGTTCCCAAACAGTTCTTTTCTTAAGGACCATCCAGAGGGACCAAAATGCATTGTCTTACAGGAAGGATGGAGCCTCTGGGAGGTGGATTGGGCAGATAAAAGCTTGGCCTCGGGAGCCCAGCTGCGCATTAGTTTCAGCTGCATCATCAAAGTGAGTCATTCAATAAAAACAATTAGCTGAGGAAATATCACTAAACAGTAATAATTATCCAAATGTCCTAGCATTGACCACTTAGATGACTAAATCAACACAATCAATTGTGTTAATGAATGCTAATTCAAATCTAATAACTTTCTGGTTTATTTGATTATGTATAAAGAATTCACCTGCAGTGTTTGGACAGGATGGGACTGCAGAGCAGACAGATGCTTGGTCACCTGCCTACCCTGTGACTTCTGTGCACATGTTGTCCTCAACCTGCCAACAGCACATGCAGTGTCCCCTAGTTAGTTTGGGGAGCAGAAGAAGAGTGCTGAGATGATGTTCAGGTGCCCTTCATCTGGACAGGCAGCGGCTTTCATGGACTTCGGAGGGACTTGTGCCCACCTAGAAATGTGGTGAAGCCTCTCAGTAGAGGCTATGTTCTCCTTTCTGCCTCCTTGCCTGAAGGGTCTCACGGGAGTCTGAATCTCTTAAAATGGACCTCTGGAATAAAGGGGTATAGAGGGAACTCATGCTTAAAAATGAGGATTACAGTTTCTGTCAAGAACAAGTCACACTCTCTAATTCACGCTGGAAACAGACCCTCTGGCTCAGGATTTTACTCTTTCCTCTTGTCCTCTTCCCTGGTACCTAGGCTCTGGAGGCACACAGGTCTTCTCCAAAGCACTTCATGTTCTGGATGGACTGTGGTACATGGTTTGTTTTATTCCATATGGATGTTATTTTGTTGTGTCTGGACATTGGCGTACTGCTTTCCACTGCAGCACTTGGATATCTAGAGATTATGGATGTTACAGATCCAGTGGGATTCAGCTTGGTGCTGGAATTGCCCTCACACTGCCCTTAAAGGCATAATGAGCTCCTCCATCCCCACTGCCAATACACCTGCTCTTCTTAGCCCATATCTGTAGGTTCTTGGAAGAGATTAATTCAGAAAAGTTTGTTATTTATCAGTATTTCAAGAAAGGATTCAGCAAAGGTACCAAGAAGGCAGCCTGCCCTGAAAACTGATGTCTGTCATGTTCTACATCTCTGCAGAAATCATTATGTTTAGCTCTCCTCGTGCTCTGCAAACGCAGAAGGGAGTGAGTATGTCTGGCACAGGGACTGGTGACACACTTTTGTGACATGGTGTGCTAGGGATGGCCAAAAACTGGCACCTCTGAGGTAAGCAGCTGTCAGACTGCACTCACACCTCTCATGATGATGTCCTGTCCATTGAACCAAGTTTTTGCCCTCAGGCAATAACCAGTGTAGACATCAACAAGCTGAATTTCTCCCACTGCCTGCTCTCTGTTCTTGCTATGACATTGCAAGGTTTTCTAAATGGAGCTAATATGCAGGTGAATCACTGTGATGTGCTACAGCAGGTCTGGCTCTGTGCCTCTTGCACTCACCATCTTGCACTAGGTCTGGCAGTGGGAGCAGGAGCTGCTCCAGGAGTCTGGGAACATTTGTCGTCAGCTGAGGGAGCCTGGCCATGCTGTTGGTAGGAGCAGCCCTTGTACCACAAGGACGGGGCTTCTCTGCCTGTCTGCTAGTATTAACATTCACTACTCTCTGAAGCAGATTAGGTTTATTTTTTTTTAAGTCATTCTGTGTAACATAATCATATTGGAGTAGAATTCTCCTGCCTAATCAAATGAAACTTCATGTAGTTAGCTTGTCATTAGCATTTACTAACGAATGTGATTGTGAGGATTTAGTTTCTCACATGGTTAATAGGAAGGCATTTAGATAATTACAGCTGTCTAGTGTCTTTCCATTGCTAATCGCTTTTACTGCCTGGTTCATTTCCAGACCAGCAAGTGAAACTCTGGCACACAGTTGTGCAGGGACACTGCCCCTGTGGTTATGTATTGCTGTATTCCTGATATGATGTAGGTGTGAAGTCAATTCCCAGATCCAACCTAATTTTCATATGAACTTCAGGAAATCACAGTCTTGCCGTGATCCAGCTTTCCCACTTGGCTACACCTCACTAGGTCACATTGTCCAGCACTCTCTCTCTGACACTGGCCAATTGAAGACATCTAGGGGAAAAAAAAAAGCAGACAAATATGTAATGGTCCTGCTCCTGGACCATGCACACAGTTTTCAGAGCTTTAGGAGCTTTCCATGCACCTTTGTTTAGCAGCTGCAGTGAATTTTTCTAATCCCTTGGTGGACTTCACCACATCTTTGATCACCACAACATCCTGCAATAATGATTAATTATACATGTGCTGAAGAGAAAACTTCACCAAAACTTCCTGGTGTTCGTTTTAAAACTACTAGGTGGTATTTTAATTGAGAAAAAAAGAATACTTCTGTTAAGTGAAACAGAGAATGAGATTTTGTTCTTCACCTTTTTAGGGCACCTGTGATGTGACTGAGCTGTCACCACCCTCTGCTGTCTCCTTTCCAAGCTTCAGCTAGTTCTGCTTCTAACCTGGTTAGTTTTTTCTCAGATGATAGCCTTTCCATACCTGGTCACCTTTTACAGAACCTATTTTTTTTCTGGTATTCTTTTTGTATACAAGGTGCAAACTGTATTTAAGGATTTATAGAAAGGTAAAGTGATGTTTTCTGGGGTTTTTTTTCTCTGTTTATTTCTATTAATTCTGATAATTCTTTCTGTTGTTTTGCCCACCATGAAGCCCTGATCTCATGTATTCACCATGGCTCTGAGATTTGTTTCCTAGTAAAACCAGTTCATTTAAAGTCTATGACATGTTGTGGTTTAACCTAAGCCAGCAACAGAGCCCCACGCTGTGACTCTGCCACTCTGCCAGTGGGATGCGGGAGAGAATCAGAAGGGTAAAAGCTAGAAAACTCATGGGCTGAGATAAAGATAGTTTAACAGGGAAAGCAAAATCCATGCACACAAGAAAAGCAAAACAAGGAATGAATTCACTGCTTCCCATGGGCAGGAGGTGTTCAGCCATCTCCAGGACAGCAGGGCCCCATCACATGTAACAGTTACTTGGGAAGACAAATGCCATCACTCCAAATGTCCCCCACTTCCTCCTTTGTCATATACTGACCATGATGTCTTATGGTATGGAATATCCCTTTGGACAGCTTGGGTCACCTGTCCCAGCTGTGTCTCCTCCCAATCTCCCATGCACCCCCAACTTCCTTGCCAGCGTGGCAGTATGGAAAACAGAAAGGCATTGGGTCTGTCCAAGCACAACTCAGCAGTAATGAAAACACCTCCATATTATCAACGCTGTGTTCAGCACAAATCCAAAACGTGGTCCCACACTAGCCGTGAAAAAACTTAGCTCTTCCCCAGTCAAAGCCAGCACACATGTATAGATTTTTTCCCTCAAGTGCTATATAGTGCATTTGTCCATGTGGAATTTAATGCAAAATCTGACTTCTTATTACTGTGTTACATCACAATATGAAATATTTCTGCACTTCTTAGCTGTCTTTTCACCTTTTGTCAGTAATTCTGTATCAACTGCAACCTTTGCTACATTGCCCTTCACTCTCTTTACTTAGATCATTTATGGATGTGGTAAAAACCTTGGCATTGTTTTCTTTAAAGACAAGATCTGGGGGAGGAAACATGCCTATTATACAAGTAAGTTTAGTATGTTACAACGATGATTATGATAATGATTATTCTCATAAACTTTTTTTGTCATTGCTCTGTCCTTTGATAGTTATCTCGTTGCTAACAAAATTCAGTAGCTGTTTGGAACGGTGCTGTCTTTTTAGGAGCTAAATGGGTCAAGGGGTTCCTGCCATTAGGGGAGATTTCTCTACTGGTAAGATGAAGAGAACCAGGAGGAAGCTGTTTTTGGTTAATAATTACATTAAACTTATGAGCTGTGCCTGCTGGTCTGAGAGAGAGGAGGACCCGTGTACCCTCAGAAACTTTACCATCCCTCCCAGCAGTTACATCTCAGTTTATTAGGACTGTATTCATTTTTAATTCTAATTGACAAAATTTTAATTCAATTTAATGTAAGTTTTGTTTCATTTCTTTTAGTTTACCGTTACTTCCCCCTTTAATTTAGTTTAGTTTAGTTTATCATTACTTCCCCCCCGTCCTTTCCCATTTAGTCCCCCGCCAGTTTGGTGTGGCACTCTAATCCGTCCCGCTCGCCGCGAGGTGCTGGCGCAGAGGGAGAGGAAAAGGGGAAGAGGGGAGGGGGAAGAGAA
>NW_008670205.1:12093-28052 GCF_000695815.1 Acanthisitta chloris | reverse complement strand
CCCCCTGCCGCTCGCCGCTCCGTGCCGGGGCGCCGGGGCGGGCTGAGGGCGGTGCTGGGTTTCCCTCTAGCGGCGCCCGAGCCCTGCAGGAGGGTGCGGTGTCCCCGCCCAGGGGCGGTCGCTGCTCGGCAGGAATGGCCTGGAATCCCCTTTCCTGCCGCGGCCGATCCACGGAGACGGCAGTATGTCCCCGGGCGAGCAGCGCTGGCTTTACAGCAAAACCAGTACAGCCGTGTTTCCTTCATTAGACTCCCAAGGTATGTCTTTATGAAGGATGCTTCATCTCTCCTTGACCACGTGAAGTCAGCGTTCTAGTTGTGTTCTAGTTCAATAATGGCACTGTTTGGCACAGCCCAAGTCTTCTGGCATGTGGCACAGCATTTGTGGCACAGCTGAAAAAAAGCCTGTTTCCAGGAATCTGTATTTGGATGAGTTAGGCTCCTGAAGCATCAAGGTCATTCCCGATCACCTGATGCCTCTTTCGGGAAGTCCATGTCAGGCCGTGTGACTCTCACTGATTTGCTGCTATTTAGTATTACAAGCAACAGGCAGAAACTGGTGAGAATAATCAAAGCATTAAATGTATCAGAACTGAGGTAAAATAACCTGGTACAGACAAGAAACTCTTCACAAATAACAACCAGAGATATTCTCTAGTCACTGCATTAACCCCCTAGTAATCTCCTCCACAGCTGCTTGCAGGGCCTTCAAACTTCCTCGAGATGTTCTGGGTAAGAGATTTTCACACCCTTTGAAAAATATCCCATATCTCAAAACAACTGGAAGCCAAATCCTCCAGCTCCTCTTAGATCTTATGTAAATGCCATCAATGAGTATATTGCAGAGGTCCTTCATGGCAAGGGCTCAGAGCAGTACAGAGCATGCTGGCTGGAGCCCAAAGGTGAGCGAGCCCTGCCTGCAGGGTGTCCTTCCTAAGGATGGGGTACTCTATGCCCCACCTTCCTGAGCAGTTTGGAGTTATTCTAGGCAAACATCATCCCTGCTCCTCACTGCCTATAGACTGGGAATGCTAGAAAGCTCAATGCAGATGTTTGTAAGCTGTCCTGTGCACCATTAACCAAACAAAAGACTTGAGAAGAGCAAGGTACAGGACCTGCTGACCCAAGCTTCTAGGTCTGTTTGCATTGCATCATCGCCTTATGCCCTTAGTCACTGTGTTTCAGAGTAAACCTCTCTCCACTTGCTCAGTCTGACTGCACATTTGCTTCTGAGACATGCAAGACTGTTGAGGGAATGCTACCTGCTGCTGACCTACATTTGACCATCTTGGGACCCTCATGCTGTCAGTATCACTTGGATTCTCCAATACTGACCTGGGCCTTGCTTCCTCCATGCATTTTCCTGCTAACCTGCCATCTCTCTCCCTCTCAGTCCCTTCAGCAGCAGCTGCTAAAAGCCATTGAAGGGCTGAACTCTTCTCATCATACATAGGTATCGTCATGAGAAAAGAAAACATGATTTTGTTCCTTGACATCTGGTAGAGGAAGCAGGTGATTCGTCTGATTATTGCTCTTAAAACAAAAAAGCTATTATGGGTACTTTAAAATGTTATTAGTGTGTTGAACTAGTAATGGTAATAGTTAATTCATGCTCAATTACATCTTTTGAATATTATTATTATATCAAATTTTGTAGGAACAGCTTTAAAGGTTCTTCATTAGGCTAGTAGTTAAGGCAAAGCACCAGCAGTGCAAACAGCCAGAGCAATGACTGTGGATGTGTGTCCAGCTCTAGCTAGGTGGGATAAAATCACAGGACTTGGGCAGGACTCACACTTTGGTTCAAAGCTATGATGATGGGAGCTGTCACTCAGCGGCTGTCTGACCCTGGCCTGAAGTCTGTGAATGCCACACTTGTACATGGCAAAGGACTTCAGCTGCTGAGCATCCGATGTTTCATCCCCCACCCAGGTTCAAGGTTGTTGGGGACCTTCAGCCCATTATCCTGCAGGGCCTGGCTGGAGTGAGTTTTTTATACTGGGGCAGCTGGTGCTTTCTTTGGAAAAAAGCTCTACTCTCTTTTTTTCCACAGGTCAGTTGTTAATGCACTGGGGACCTGGGTTGCATCCCTTCCTCCTAATGTGTCTTGGAAGCACTTTTTCCAGTGAGTCTCCTATGACATACCTTTGGCAAAGTGCTGCTTCATGTAGACTCTTCAAAATTCCTTTTGTTGTGGTAAAACGAGCAACTGGGAGAAGACTTATGCAGAACAGGTGGTGTCAGCTTCATCCCCTACGCACAGGTACCCAATAGCTATTTCGTGGTAAAGACAAGCTCTCACTGGAGCATGGCCTGAAACCCTGGACATCCTGCTCCCCAGCTGGGCACTCCCTTTCCTTTCCCTCCATCTCTCACAATCTGCTGAAGATGCTGAATATTTGCAAGAGGTCAAAAGTGAAGGGATGGAAAAGCCAATCTATTAAATAGAAATACACCACTCAAATAAGGCTGTTGAGAGAATATTTAGAGACAGTACCACTTTATGCTTTCCTGTTCCTATACTTTTCTCCAAGCACCTGCTTTTGGGTACTGCAAAAGACAAAATACAAGGTTAGATGGGCTTTTAGCAGGCAAACAGGATATTTGTATTAAAAATATATATGAGATATGAAATATGAGATATGAAATATATATTTATAAAGCTACATAGGCCTTTCTGCACTGCCTTCTTGGTAGCATCTTACAGAATCCTAAGTTTCTTTCAAGTGAGTCTTTGGTAGTGATCCTAGTTGTATCAGAAGGCTTAAAATTAACCATGTAATAAAGCAATGAAAATAAGAAAAACATTAAGGCTGCAAAGTTAAACACTTGGAAGGAAAAAATGTCAAAATAAGGAGACTTGTAATTTTAGGATTGTAATTTGTTGAAAATTCCTAGTCTGATGCCCTTATGTGTGTCCTAGGAGGTAGACTTGCATTACACAGTATAACTCTATTTTAACCTAACTCTATTTTAACCTTGTTCATCTCACAGAGTGGAGAGTAACTAGCACTGAATGAGGAGCAACAGGATGAAGGAGAGGGTAGCCTATGGAGTCCTCCCTCCTCCTTCTGCCTGCAGGAGCTCATGGGCAGGGACAGTTGCTGCTGGTGAGTGCTGAGGATGGCCACTGAGTGCCATGAGATGCTGCACCTGGGAACCTGTTGGTGAGATGCTGGATGTCTTCAGTGAAGTCACATTTTTCAACAGAGGGCTTAGACAACTGCTCGTTTCTGGATGCTGACTGAGGACACATGGTGCTTAGCTGTAGAAATATTTGTCCTCACCTCACCTCAGGTCAGCTAAAGCTGTGCATGACTGAGAGCTACACTTACTACTAGTGAAATTTCTATGTTAGGACGCAATTCTAAATTTCTTTTCCACAGGAAACAGGATTATATCACAGTATATATAAGCACACACTTTAAAGGATGTATCTTTGTTTATAGCAGTGTCTATCCAGACATTCGTAGTTACAGGTATTTTACTACAAAAACAGCATGAGACCAAGTGTTTCGATGATGACAGGGCTGATAACCAGAATGTTATCTAATGCTTTACACACCAGTACACGTAAAGGGTGAAAGTTGAATTTTTTGGTATAATAATTTTTCCATATGCATATACAGGTAGCTTGTCATGTTGGCAACCTGATAAATCTGAGCAGATAGCAACTGATACAAAGACAGTCTGCCCTCTAACAGATAAGCACTATTTGTGGTGTCTAATGCTGCAAAGATGAGCAGTGATTTGTAATCCCCCTGCCTGGGATCATCTCAGCCTGCTGGGCAGATGTTCTGGCAGATTTTGCACTTGAAAGTGGATTCTGCTACCTTAACCTCCAAATTCTCATGAGCCACAATATTATCTCTCATAATATTTTCAGTTCCTTTTTTTGAGTCTGGTAACACTTCCACTTACCTTAGTAGCTGCTTTCGTGCCTCAAATGTAACATTTTTTTGCTATCTTTCAGGGTCATGTTTATCAGCTTTCCCCATCTTTGTCTCTTGTGCTTGGGGTATCTTCCCTTGCCAGCAGCACTATAGTTCTTTGGGGTGAGGTTAGGGCTCAGCAGTGGGTTACGAATGCCAAATGTCACTTGTGCTGGTACAGACTTCTTGGTCTGCAGTAAAACTGAGAGGAGTTTCCTTTGGGACACCCATGATGTGGAACAAAACACAGAGATTGAAGATTAGCAAGTTTGCAGATGACACAAAGTTGCAGGGGGAGTGTTGATCTGCTGGAAGGCAGGAGGGCTCTGCAGAGGGACATGGATAGGCTGGAGAGATGGGCTGATTCAAACGAGATGAGGTTTAACAAGGCCAAGTGCTGGTCCTGCACTTTGGCCATAACAATCTCATGCAGCACTACAGTCTGGGGACTGAGTGGCTGGAGAGCAGCCAGGCAGAAAGAGACCTGGGAGTTTGGATAGATAGAAAGCTGAACATGAGCCAGCAGTGTGCTCAGGTGGCCAAGAAGGCCAATGGCATCCTGGCCTGGATCAGGAACAGCGTGGTCAGCAGGACCAGGGAGGTGATTCTGTCCCTGTACTTGGTGCTGGTGAGGCCACACCTTGAATACTGTGCTCAGTTCTGGGCCTCTCAGTTCAGGAAGAATATTGAAGTGCTGGAGCAGGTCCAGAGAAAAGCAATGAGGCTGGTGAAGGGACTTGAGCACAAGTGCCATGAGGAGAGGCTGAGGGAGCTGGGGATGTTTAGCCTGGAGAACAGGAGGGTCAGGGGAGACCTCATTACCCTCTACAATTCCCTGAAAGGAGGTTGTAGTCAGGTGGGGATCGGTCTCTTCTCCCAGGCAACCAGCAGTAGGACAAGAGGGCACAGACTTGAGCTCTGCCAGGGGAGGTTTAAGTTAGATATTAGGAAGAGATTTTTTATGGAGAGAGTAATCAGGTATTGGAATAGGCTGCCCGGGAATCCCTGGGTGGTGGATTCACTGTCCCTGGAGGTTTTCAAGATGAGACTGGATGTGGCACTTAGTGCCATGGTCTAGTAACCACAGTAGGGTTGGACTCGATGATCTTTGAGATCTTTTCCAACCCAGCTGATTCTATGTTTCTATGATTCTAAGATGGGTTTGTTGTGCTTTGACTGAGTTTCTGGTGGTGCCTACTCAAGAGCCAACAAGAGACCAAAAGAACTGTCCAAAAGGTCTGATTTAGGCTATGATGAATTGCCCCTGAAGGTCTGAGCACGGAAAGCATTTAACCAACTAATTTAGATTACACACCTATTTCTAAAGTGACATCACATTTGATGACATGAAGAGGGACATCTTGACTTTGTGTTCCTAGAATTGGTTATTGTCACATGAAAGGTGCTTTTTTAAATAAACCCCCAAACAACAAAACCCCAACTGGTTTCATAATTTCTTGTAGGATGACTGACAGCTAAGGAAAAGAGTGTATTCTAATATATTGTCATAGATGTGCCTTGCCTGAAAAAAACAGTCATCATGAAAGAATACACCTGCAACTCGATCTGAAAATTGCCTCCCAAGAGTTAATGAAGATATCACTTCCCTCTGTGATGAAGTTAAAATGTAATTAAGGTTATGTTGCTTTGGAAAAGTTCATCAACAATGTGGTGGGTAAAGGGAAGTAAGACTGTGGAGATGAAATGTGCTGGAAATTAGCATGAGGTATTATGCACTCACAGCAGTCTTTAGTGTGTCCTGGCAGTTTGTCATGGGAGAAAACATGTAATAAACAGGAAAGCAGGTGTGATGGGGAATTTTCCAGAGTATTGGCTCTAAACGTAATGTAAACAGATTATTGAGGGAGGAAGTATGAGTAAATAACTGTTGGCATCATTATCTGTATGAAAGCATGAGAGAATTTCCCCTTGAAGTGAGAAGAGAAATTTCTAAAATAACAACTTCTAAAAGATGATCTGCTCAGATTTTTTTACTTCCCAACATGTCTAGAAGTTACAGTAGGGACTGCATCAAAGAGAGGGAATTTTTTTACTCTTCATTTCTATTGTTCTTTTTTATAATTAAAATCACTGGAAACTGTCACTTAGCAGTGAATTTCAAATAAAAAGAACATAACTTGCAGAAGGACCCCAAACAAAACAAAAAACTCTATAGGTGTTGGCACATCCTATCATCAGGTTTAGAAGGTAAGTACAAGAAAAACGATTGTTATCAGGTGTGAATTAACATACAGTGAGTTTGCTCACAACTGAAGAAGGTGACAGATATAACATATGCATTAATAAAACTCCAAATGAAAGGTATGGCCATAATTAGAGATGGTACTTGGAGAAATGCTATCGATTCCAGAAACTGAATTTAATTTGATGGCTTTTACTGTAATTAACACAATGGTTTGTATCAGCATAGATCTCTTAACATTATTATCTAAGGTGACAAATTATGAAATTAAACATTCATTTAAGATGTAATTCAAAATTTTTAAAGGCTTTCTTGAGTCAATGGGTTTCGGTTAATTTCCTTAAAGCTAACGGACCTGATGGTTTTTTTGTCTGTCAGTTTTCTGCCAGTGAAGCTACCCCTGATTTATTTCAATGCTGCAATGAAGACAACATATACAAAGGAAACATCCACAGGTCCTGATGAGTTCTTGACAACCCCTATTGTGTATACTTTGCAAGCTTGAAAGGTATTTTCTTTGTAGCATTAGTTTTTAATGGTACTGAAAGTAACGTGCACATATAATAACAATAATTCATTTTCCTTGTGTTCACCCATTTACCTTGTCATATATCTGCTAGATGCAGGGTCTGGTTCTCTTCTCTTTTACACCTGTTTTACCCAAGGGCTGTTTATTTCGATGCAGTTACTCCTGATTTAGACTTGTGTATATGAATCTGTTATCTGCGAGGGGTAAATTAATGCTTTTAATCAAGACCACTCTTCTGCCTACCCATCAACATCAAAGCCTAGACATGCTATTAGTTATTGAGAAAGGAAGCACAGTGTGAGTAAGCAGCCCTCAGCTATCTCTAGCTCCCCATTACCAGAATTTTAGCATCATTACCTCAAAACCATGAATACTTTTATCCTCACAGGCACTTGGAAAGGCTATATATCCCCATTTTACAGACCAAAGCCACAAAAGGAGGCCGAATTTGGACAGAAATGAGGTGTCTAAATCCCTATGTAACCCTCAAGACCATTTTGAGCAGCTGCTACCCAAAGTCTCCCTACCTTGAACATTCCTCTGTTGTGGACATTAAAGTTCCACATACCTGAAGATTTCTTTCTGGCCATACCTTGAAGGACCCTGGTCTTGTCAGGTCATAGCAGCTGCCTGTTAAAACTTTCTTCTGTCCAAGGAAAGTGGCCTCAACTGGACTCTCACCACGGGAGGGTGAATCTGCCACCACATACTGGGAGTGTGCTGAAATACTCAAGACACATTTCACATATAACAGCAGTGGAAAAGCTTTCTTTTTCTTCCTTCCCTTTTCCCATATACAAAGAGCTCTGGCAGCCTTATCACTGGTCTTATATTTGAATATAGTTGAATGAATAGATCATTCATGTGGGATACAGGTGAGAGGGCAGCAGACCCTCTGGGAGGATTCAGATCTGTCTGGGCATGCTTTCAGTTAACTGCCCAAGCCAAGACCTAAAAAGTAGGACTTCCCAATTTAATGAGGTCCACTAATCTCACAGAGGCCTGGTAAAGAAGGTGCAGTTCACTGCCTCTGTCTTTGCATGTCATCATCTTAGGTGGAACAAGGCCACTCTACTGGACTTGTTTCCTCAGAGATGGATACGAAATATGAGATTTCATGCTAGATTCCTTGTAGTCTGGGTAAAATATTCCTGTAGGCATCCCTCTTACAGGGTACTATATAGAATAATTGTTGGATGAAGCAGTATGATCCACACAGGTGGTTAGATTTTCCTCTGGTTGTCTTAGACACCAAGCAACAAAGTTGACCTCCATCTTCCCCCTCTTTCTAGGAGTATGTAAATAATTCAAGAAGAGTGACATCATTTCTACAGAAGGGATGGAGAGTGCCCCAGTACAGCTAACTGTCTTCAGATGGTGAGGGACACTCTTAAAAGGGGAAGGACTCTTGGACAGATAAAAACACTGAATCTGGTTTTCTGTGTCTTGGGTGAATGTGATAAACTGTTGTAGAAGGATCAAAAATATGGTGTGATACATTACAGAAATTCATAATCCCTTTTTTGGTTTTCCAAGCACACAGCTAACAAGCCTACCTTAAGAAGAGGATGCAGGTCTCTGAATCCCTAGTGAGCAATGGCTCTTATATGCAATGGTGAGCCAGAATGCCCAAGTCCTAAGGGGGGTTGAAAGTTCCAATGTAGCAGCCCTAAGGTTGCCCACTGGCCTCCTTACATATTTCCCTGCTCCCTGTGATGTCAGCTGTGAGTCCCGCAGCTCTCCAGGAGTTCCTGGCGCTCGGGTGAGGACTGTGGCACCTGGTGCCTGTGTTCTGGGGGCTGCAGTGGGCAGCCAGCACAGCGCTGGCGAGAGCTGCTCCCGGCTGCGCCGAGGTTCATCAGCAAGAGATTCGAGCGGCGTTTAGGCACTGTAAGAGAGATGAGAAACCCCCCGGGGGTGGCAGGACGGAGCTCGGGCGGAGCTGTCCCCTCCGCCGTGCTGAGACGCGGACCGGGAACCACTCGGGACGTGATCAGCAAGGACCAGACAGATTTTAAAATATACGCTCCCACGCGTAGACTTTGTCGGCCGTAATAGCTGTAATTGCTTTGATGTTCATCTGTGAAGCAGTTTGTTCCATATTGAGGATGACAACAATAGGTGTCGTTGTGAAGTTTAACCCAAAGCATCAGTTAAACCCAAAACTTTAAATTTCAGATCTTAAAGGCAAACGGAGGAATTGATTAGAAAGGGAGATTCCAGCCAGGCAGGGCAGTGAAACGCTCTGAGACAATTATATGTGCTAGGCTGCTAACCTGAACAATATTCCTTACTGATGGCAACAGCAGAAAAAAAACGGGTGGAAAATTGATAAGCAATTCACCTATAGAATTGTTTTAAGGAGACAGTTAGGGCATATTTTTCAAAACAAACAACATAATCCAATACTGTTGTAATGTGAATTGATGAAAAATTTGCAATAGTTTAAGAGAAACCCCCAAAAGAAATAATTCCCTAGGCTTAAAAACTAAAAGCTGAACTCTAGCTTTACTTCTGCACATGTAATTTGTCAGAGAAGTAATGAATAAAATTATAATTAATAATAATAAAGAGAATAACAAGATTCTATTAATACCTTTAGATACATCTTAATCAGGTAATGACTAATAGAAACATTCAGAAAGTAGTTAAGGGATTTTTTTTTTAAACCAAGTGGCTAAGAAATATAATCCTACTGTACCTCAGTAATTGTTAAAGGAAGGACCCATTATCATAATTATGTTTCCGGAGCAAACATTATTTCAATGTGATAAAAGATGACATGACACTAAAGGTAAAGCCACAGCAGATGTTACATGAGTAACAAGCCAATATGCCCACATTCTGGTAATTTCGCCCCCCCTAGACATGTTCTCATTAATCTGTGATTAATAGGATTTGAGTATAGTAAATGATGTTGATCTATTGTCTGTCTGTGTCCCACACCATAGAGAGAGCAATTTGTCAGCTCAGCTTTTGTGTGACTATTTAATAGCAAAGAGGGGGAGAGAAAAGACGCTAATCTTCTAATTGGCATCTATAGAGAAAGGTCTAAGAACACTGCCTGCCTGGAAATAGCTTGTGTGCAATTCCTATGCCTGCGAGGCTGAGGCAGCCAGACAGCCATACAACCTCGGGTACCATGGAAAGGAACAGTGTGTATCTGTCACACAATCACCTGCTGTCCAGAGGGAGAGTGGAGAGCAAGGTGCACCCCAGAACAAGGTGCAATTGCTAATTCTTGAGGGTTTGTTATGTTTCAGGCTGTTACATGTCAAGGGAGTACTTCTTGACTGGTGTGGCTTTAATAAAGAGAGAAAGCTTCCTGCTTCCCAGAGCAGAAAGCAGAACGAGGCAGGGGAGAAATGGGGGGCAGTGATGAAGACCAGAATAGTCCTCTCACCAGCAAAATTGGAATCAATGGAGGGAACATGAAGTGCCTAAACACCTTTCCAGAGATGTCAGGTGAACAATGGCTTTGTGCTAATATGGTGCCACTTATAACTTAACTGCTCTCCTTAGGTGCTAAGGTTACCTAATGAAATGATTATCATCAAATAGAAATAATTTCACAATTAAGTCACTAGTCCCAATTCAGCAAAGCATGGGAGCTACAGCAGAAGACTAGGCATGAGGACAAGTGCTCTGCCTTTCCCCCATCTCTGCACATCTATTTTATGTCCTTCAGAAGGTCAGAATCAAGACTTGCTTTTGGGTACAGTTGAGGACTGGATCCTTCTGGCACATCTACATCACAGCAAAACACAGGTTTGTTTTGTGTAATGATTTCTTAAGTGGTGAATGTAGCTGAGGAATTTCTCATTCAGTTTAACTACCTGAGTCATTCTGACAATATAACTATTAAAGGCAATGCAGTAACTCTCTAAAAATAATTTTTGAGGATCCATGTCAGTTTTTTACAGGTGCATTTTAATGCACATTTCTTTTAGTAGTTTTGTCACTCCAGAGTGTGGAATTAGTGAATTGTGTCAAGAACAGTGGGACTACCTTAAATCAGCTTTACCACTTCGAAATTGTGCTATGGGCCTGAGCATAAAGTTGTTTCTACCTGTGCAACTCTTCACTGGATATAACATAGAAAATCTCTACTGCCTCATTTTTTAATGCGAATGCATGTCAGCAGGATTTAATGGAAACTGATGATGGATAGATAAGGAGGTGTTTCACTAGAGGAAAAAATACAAGCACAGACAGAATTGAATCTGATTTAATATGGAGAAGAGTATAGAGAAAGGAGTTGACAATACTGAGGTACAAGAAAAGGCTCTCAGTACTGTGTATTTAAGTTAACAGCATTTACTACCACATTTCACAAATGATCATATCCCTATTCAAAACCACCAGAATCCACTGCTCAGGTGTATGAACCTGCACTTCAGCATGTATTGCAGCCCTTGTGTTGGCTGTGAAAACACTGTTGGGATCAGATGTGAGCCTGGGCAGGGAAAAAGCAAGTGGGGCAAATTGTACCATATGAATTTGCAGAAACAGGGCATGTCCCTGCTGCTTGGTGACATTACTTGGAGTGCTGAGTGCAATTATCACCAAGTCCTTATTCTGCCTTTGGGAGTGAGCACTGACATTTGTCCCCATTTCAGTCATGGCAGAGAGAAGACATCCAAACTGTCCCTGCGGAAACACCCAAAACATTCCCAGTGGAAAGAGCTCCCTCAGTAGAGATCCTGGAGCTGTCCTGAATCTATTCATCCCACACTGGGGAGTACATTGCCAAAACCTCTGCCTGAGCCATGGCCTGCAGCCTGGGTGGACTGTACTTAAGCAGTTCCTCTAAAAAGGCACATCCCCTCCCTCAACTTCTGCCACCATTTGAAGGTTTTCTTGGTGTTAGAACATAGTGCCACACAAACAAAAAAAAGCTCTGTGCAAGGACAAAGAAAACATAGGTAGCCAAAACAACATCTGTTAAACATACATTCATTTTTAGAGTTTAGGGTGCTTTTACCTCTCCAAGATATAGTGACAAATGTTCCAGCTCACAGGGAGTTTCAGTCTGAATGCACATACTTTGGGTAAGCTCATATCTTATGTAATACTTTTGCACCAATATATGTTGTGGCCAGGCTCAAACACTGCAAGTTCTAGTTCCTTTTTAAAAATGAGATTAGTTTTTATTTTTAAAAGGCTCAGAGCTGTGACACTAGGAAGGCTGGTTAATCCTGTCAGCAAGTAAGCAAAATGCCCCCAAATGCTTGCTCTGAGTAGACCAGGAGGTGCTGGGAGGCTGCAGGTGGCTGTCTGTGATCTGGACTTCATCTGACAAAGCCCTCTGCATCAGGACATGAATTTATTGCATCTGTCCGTCACCACAGCTCATTACATGGAAATTGAACTTAAGCTGTCACATATTTTCCAACACTTTAATCTTTACCTAACACAGGAAGTTGTTGTGAGTGCTATATGTTATTTGATATTTCATGCTCTTAGCCTGTTCAAAAAGCTGCTGAGTTAAGAAAGATGAAAATGCAGAGTGACATTTCTCTTAAAAAAACTCCATTATTACAGAAAGACTCTGGGACTGTTAAAATGTGAGAATACAGTGATAGCAGCGAGTGTTATAAAACCACTGGTTTAAAACATGACCTGCTTTCTGCCCATCACTTAATATCACTGTGCTTAGAGGGGACAGGAGGCTGTATTTGAAGCAGTTATCTCCCAGGCAGGCAATAGCATCTGGTGATATTAAAATGTCATCAGATGAAAATATATGCAACAGCGTCCACCTCATTTGAATATGAAATGCAAAGACAATCCAACGCAGACAACTGCTTGTTTAGAGTGATATCTGAATCCAAAGACTGGATCATCAATAATAGATTAAGGTTTTTTTGCTTGTTGTAAATTAGAGGTTGGATGGGTATTGTAGTTTTGGTTTTTAATTATTTATCACATTAGCAAGGCTGGCTGTTACAAAACACATGTAAAATACAAAGTGGAAAGAATTAATTTTAAAATCTGACACTAGAATAAAGCATCAAAGTCCTGTATCAACTACACTGAAAATTAGATAGTAACATTCTGGTAGTTCTGTCAAAGTCAAATACAGAAGCAATTGTTAAGTGTTGATAGGCAGTGGATAGAAGGTGTAATCCACTGGGAAGGTTTTGATCCAAAATGAAACAGTTTTCTACCCCTGCTAGTCAGGCAGAAATCTAATTACTCTCTTTTGATCTCTATGGAGAGGTAAACCAAAGAGTTATAGGTTATGGACAGTTTTATTGATTTTTATCTCAGAAATCAACAAGTGCAGGCTTTACACTTTACACATACTTGCTTAGCTGGTGTTAGGATCAAATATTTCAAACTGGCTTTCCCTGCTACCAAGTCAATAAGCATTTTAGTTGTTTTGTTCAAGTTACACTGTGGATGTTAATATTGCAGAACATTTTATGTACTTAGAAGCATTGGTGGAAAAGATTGTCAGGTTTGTATTTGAGTGTTTTAAAGCAAACGTCTAAGCATTTGTTTTTCCATCTACTTATTTCTCTCCTGCAAGACTCCATCATTTTGTTATGGCTTTAGCTGGACAAGCATCTGTTTTTTTAGCTCTGCATGTGAGAAAAAGATCTTCACTGTAAAGGCAGCAGAACCAGAGTCTGAACAGGAAGGGTGTGCCAGTTTCTGGAGGTTTAGCATATCCCTTCCATTGATACAGTAGAGAAGGATAACTGCAGTTCAGCTCATAACAGCACCTAAAACCATTTCTGGAGTGCTTGCAAGACATTTCTAAGGTAGTCCTGGAGTGTAAGGGAGGAGAAAGATTCCTGTTTCTGGAGCCCGCAGCGCACCTTTGAGAAATCAGACACAAACTTCACTACTCATATTCTAGCACTGAAACATACCTTGGTCCTTTGTTTGTCTCTGTGGGCTCAAACATTTCCACAAATGCCCACTCTCATCAACTGCAGCTTATGGAAACATCTAATATTGAAAAACCCCAACCCTTCTTCTCCAAGCTACTTACTATAAATCCTATCACCCTCTACAACTACCTGAAATGAGGTTGTAGTCAGGTGGGGGTTGGTCTCTTCTCTCAGGCAACCAGCAGTAGGACAAGAGGGCACAGACTCAAGCTCTGCCAGAGAGGTTTAGGTTGGATTTTAGGAAGAGATTTTTTACAGAGAGAGTGATCACTGGAATGGGCTGCCTGGGGAGGTGGTGGATTCACCATCCCTGGAGGTTTTCAAGATGAGACTGGATGTGGCACTTAGTGCCATGGTCTAGTAACCATGGGAGGGTTGGACTCGGTGATATTTGTGGTCTTTTCCAACGCAGTTGATTCTATGATTCTATATAATTTTGCAGGATGAGTTCAGACATAGGATGAAATGATCAATGGAGAGGGAAGTCCTTGTTTTTCATGCTGACTCTCTTACAGGCCTTTTTATTTAAGTTTAAATATATAGGAAAGATTTCACTACTAGTCTCACCTAAAACCTTGGCGTGCAATAATGTCCCCAGTCCAGCAAACAGGAGTTGTGTCATCAAGCTAAAAGTTGTGAAGATTTCACACCAGTCTTTTAGAGGTATGATTATCTGGGGTCTGTTGTTGTTAATTACACATTTGCATGCATTCTAATTGGTCGTCAGGAGTGTGCATCAAGTCAGGGTCTGCTTGTTCACACACAGGAGAAAGCCAGTCATTCACACTGAGCTCTGCTGTCAGAGCCACAGGCACAGACACAGAGCCCGGGATGAATGTAGCTTCATGATTATTTTGATAGCTTCTCTTCTCCATGTCCTGGGAGATAAGGCTGTTTCTCCCACAGCTGCACTTTTTCCTGAATGACTGACAACCCCTTTAGAGGAGATCAACCCCTTTTTGTGCCCTTTCACTCACTCGGAGCTTATCAGCTAAAACTGCACTCAGCATTCAATCACATCTTTCCCCTGTGGCTGTAACTCCTGTTAACACAATTAACCTTCTGATGGGAACATAAAATGAATCTAGGGAGGGAAAAAGAGCAGAAATACATTCCCATGTTAAGGATTAAATGGCCATAGTGCTTATAGCAGTGTTTTTTCACCTCTTTCTCTTCCACAATATTGTGTGTAAGGGGCTATTAGCAGGAAGTCACCTCTCACAAAATTCTCCTAGCAATCTCAGCTGCTCTTCTTTTATTGGCGATTTCTCATTGTACGTTCATCTTTGTTTTCATTTCCTGGCTGCGTTTCTGTCCTGAGCTCCATATAGCTCCATATGTGTCCTCCTGGATGTGCCCTGGTGTGTGTCTACTCCAGGCATGTTTTAGCCACAGTATTTTTGAGGGACTTGATACACCCCCAACTCTCCCAAAGCTGAGATACGAATTTTCATCCAAATGTTTTCTTTTTATCTCCCTCTCTGCTTCATGGGTGGCTTATTATCCTGAAAAGCCAGGGGGCTGAGGTAGAGGCCAGCAATGCCCCCTTGGGCACTGTGCACAGGCCAGCACCTGTGGCACCAGGGGTGGTGTGCAGGTCTGGTGCTGGATAAACCTCTGGTCTGGCTCTGGTTCTCACTCTGGTTGTCTTAAGCAAGCTAATGCTCTGCCCTGCTTTTCTCCACAAAAATATTCATGGAGAATTTTCCTCTCAGTTTTAAGTGTAACAAAGTCCTTGAACAATGAACTAGTCATCTATTTGAGCTGCTGAGGCAAAGCACTTGGAGGACACCCCCTCAGGCCCACTGACTCCTTGTGGTGAGGCTGAAGGTGGAACAGGATTGGAAGGCACTTGTTCTCTGACCAACTGAGTCTATACCCCCTCTCTGGTCAGGAGAAAGGCTTGAGGATTCTGGGCTTTTTTAAATTTCTCTGATCTTGCCTATTCTGAAGTGTTTTCCAGCAGCAGGTACTTGGCCTCTGCATGGTTTCAGTATTCCAGGTGTTTGCAGGACTCTGGTGGAACTTCTAGCTGGACAAGGGATGGAAAATCAATACCACTTTTCTAGCATCGAAACATCCCCAAGCACACAGTGGTTTAACTGAGGCAGCAGTTAAATGAGATGAGTACATTGTGTGTTTTCCTGTAAGATTACAATAATGCTGATTTTGACTGTACCCCCTTTACCAGGTTTGCATAAAACCAACAATAAGTGTCCAGGTCTAGCTGCTAAGGGTGTGCCTGCACCCTTCCTCTACTGGTTGAATCAGTTTTATGTGATGGCTTTGGTGACAGATCAAGGGAACTTTCATCATTGCAGCATCAAATATTTACCATGCAAGTGCCAAATTTGTTTTTTCAGCACCCTTCTCATAGGTAGGGGCAATTGCTTA
>NW_008670205.1:0-12074 GCF_000695815.1 Acanthisitta chloris | reverse complement strand
GAGAACAGGCTGCTCTTTAAAATCTGTAATTCTTACAGGTTTTTGTATGTTGTGATACAGGGAATAGCATTATATGCACATTGTAAAAAAAAAATGGACAAGGCAAAATAATTACATTTTTTGTCAGACTTTGATAATGTCCAGTTATGTAAGTTGTTACATTTATGTTTTTCCCTCAGTTTCTTGTTACAGTCCTGCTGTCCCAAGTAGGGGGTTAGGGGATGATCTAGATGTGTGTGGACTTCAGTGTTGCTGTTGTAGAGTTGTAAAAGTGTCATGAGGCTAAAACTTATGTTGAAAACCCCACAGTTAATAATGTTGGAATGTTGGAATGGCAAAACAAAAGAAAGTCTTTGCAGCTAGAAACAAGTGTCTTGGGCTGCTGAAGAAGAGCCAGGGGAGATCTGTGTACCTGCCAGTTAGAGCTTGCAAAAGAAGAACAGGGAAACACAGTTGGGAAAAAGAGAGTGTAAAGATATCAACTGACAACTAAAGACTGGGCTGATTTTCATTGTAGGGTGTTTTTTTTTTTCTCTATTTCATACCTGTTTTCTCTTCAGTTCAGATGTGTTAGTTGCTCACCTATCCTTCTCCTCAGAATTGATTGTTGCATCCATGGGAGATTGCTGGCACGAAGAAAACACTTAGAGTAATTAAAGTGAGGAAGGCCGATATCAGGCTTGTTTCTCCCTTTCAAAGGAACTAAGAACTTCACCAGAAAACAGTTTTGTTTCAAAGCAAACCATTCCAGTGGATGCAGTATCCATGATGACCCAATTGAAATACAGCTTAGTGTAGCTCTGTAGCAATGGAGCATGACTATGGAGCTCTCTGGTGGAGGTCACTCTTAAGGTAAGGGTACAGCAGAAGAATTGCACACAGAAAGGCCAATAAAGGATGAGGCATTTCTGGCTCACACCTGTATGCCAAGGCTTGCTTTTCACAAGAGATACCAGTTAGCCATTGCCCTTCCCCACACAACTGTCTCCAACTCAAGCAGCCTCTTACATGTTGCTGCTGCAGTATCCTTAGAGGACACAAAACCCGTGTGTGTTTTGTTGGAGTCACAGGGAGGCGGCCACAATGAGATGTCTTGTGTGTTGGGGCAAGGGTTGCAACTAAGACTTCAGGTGCAGAAGTGCTTCCTTCTGGGCTGAGCCAGCTGTGAAGCTCATGACCAGCATGTTGGTGGGTTGAGGGCAACGTTGTTAACTTGTGTTTTCCCACTAGGAGAGAGACATGGATGTAAACCAAACAACTGTAAAAATGTGAAAGTAGGACGTACTAAGCAGCTCCTTAGTATCCTCCTGAAAGACACGTGTGCTGGGGTGTTATGTAAATCTTGAAAGGATACAGCCTCCAGCTCATCTCATTGTTGAAAGAGATTAAGCCTCTGTGAGTGCTGGGTGCTCAGGGATTATGGCTCAGCATCCAGAGAGGGATGCACCCAGAGTGACTTAGGGTGCTTAAGGTTTTATGCCTTCACTCAACACCTACAGCTGTTAGAATTTCCTTTGCTTGGTTTCTGGAAACAGCAGGACAGATATTCTCAGTTTTCCCAGGTCCCACTGAAATGCAGATCATCTTTCCCCAGATCCACACACAGATGTGCTACTGAAAAACAGTATTTGAGAGATGGCATCATGTCTTTTCTGTTAAAGGTGGTCACGGGCAACCCCCGGTATCAATACAGGCTGGGAGAAGAACAGCCCTGCTGAGAAGGACTTGGGGGTGCTGATGGATGAGAGGCTGGACATGAGCCAGCACTGTGTGCTTGCAACCCACAAAGCCAACTGTGTCCTGGGCTGCTTCAAAAACAGTGTGGCCAGCAGGTTGATGGAGGGGATTCTGCTCCTCTGCTCTGGTGAGATGCACCTGGAGTAATGCATCCAGCTCTGGGGTCCTCAGCACAGGAAGGACGTGTACCTGTTGGAGTGAGTCCAGAGGAGGGCTGCTAAGATGATTAGAGGGATGGAGCACCTCTCCTCCAAGGCAAGGTTGAGAGAATTGGGTTTGTTTATCCTGGAGAAGAGAAGGCTTTGGGGTGATCTAACTGGCGCCTTCCAATGCCTGAAGGGAGCCTACAAGAAAGATTGAGAGGGACATTTTACAAGAGCATGTAGTGACAAGACAACAGGAAATGGCTTCAAACTGGAAAAGAGTAGGTTTACATAAGATATTAAGAAGAAATTCTCTGCTGTGAGGGTGGTGAGGCACTGGAACAGGTTGCCCAAAGAAGTGGTGGATGTCCCATCTCTGAAGTGTTCAAGACCAGGTTGGATGGGGCTCTGAGCAATCCAGTCTAGTGGAAGGTGTCCTTGCCCAGTGCAAGGGGGTTGTCACTAGATGATCCTTCAGGTTCCTTCCAACCCAAGCAATTCATGATCCTATGATTATCTAGTTTTGCTTATCCAAGCTGAAGCTTGGAAAACAAAAGAGAAAACAAGGGAAGATGCTAACAGGATTAGATCTGCTGTTTCAAAACATCTGCTGTTCTCCATTTTTTTGGTCTTCTGCTTCCCACCCCTTTTGTTCCAGTAGGCATCTCTTGATGAAACAGAAGTAAAATCCATTGGTCTTCATTTCAGAAAGTAGTCTTTAAACTTCCAAACACAGTAGACATTTTCACCTGTATTTTCCACGCACAAAAACTGTAATGGAACAATATCAGAGCAAAATTGTCAGTCTGTGTCTGGAGGTCCCTTTGAAAAAAATGAATCCATTCAAAACTGTATTTCACCCTCAGTCCTAAATAACTGATTTATGTTCCAGGTGAATTTCTACAGCAATTTGCAGTTCTTCTACTTTTTCAATTATCCATTTTTTCCCTTATTGAGATCTTATTCATTTCCATTTGCTTCTGCAAAGTCTTTTTTTCCTGCTCACAGTACCATTATGCCTTCCCTGACTATTTCTTTGAAATTAAGTGCTTGGTTCTTTATCTTTTCATCATTAATTACTGATGTCTTTTTGACCTCTGCTTTGTAAGAGACTGTGTCATATTTCTATTTCCTATCTTTTAGGCTTGCTTAAGATTTTTTTTCTTTAACGACCTGCTCTGAATAGCTTTGTTCTTGTTTTTCAGTCAGTTCCCAGAATGGCCACACAGCCAAACCTTTGCCCTCCTCTCTTGTTTTTCATCTTGTCTCTATTATATCAATGGCCTAGTTAAAAATGTATTTTACAGCTCCCTGAGGCCAAACCACTCTCTGTTTTTATAATTATGCTGATTATAATCTATGTAGGTATCTTAAAAACCTTTTGCTATGACTGTGGGCCAGGTAGCACCTCTCTTTTGAAGGCCAGATGTAGTTGAGTGTGAACAGTAGTGGATGCCACTGTAGGACTTGGGGTTTGGTTTCGGAGGGAGGAACAACATGAACAGAAGCCACTGTGAATGCTGGATTGGTGAAAAGTTACTTTAAAGGGCTGAGGACTATTTCCTGTTTAAAAGTTGCGAACATATTTTTTTGGCAAGCTCTTCAGTGAGATAGGTGATACTTTGGTACTTCAGGAAGAGTCAAACCTGTCCTTAGGTATCCAAATGATTTATTGGACTGGTTCCACATATACCATTTCACCATGCCTTATAGTGTCATTTTCATTTGCTTCTTCCTTCATAATGATTCTCAAAGGGTTTTTTTTTATTTTAGAATTGAAAATTTTCAAATAGTTCATAAATTATTTTCCTGTCTTTGCCAAATCTCCCATTAGCGTTAGCAGAGTCTCATTTAGCAAGTGAGGTTAGACTCTACCGTCGCCTTTCAGTACTCCTTTCTCGAGGAGTGATGGCTAGGGAGGAAGGACAGCTGCTTTTTTCAAAACTGCAAGAGTGGCTGGTCCTTCTCACTGAAATATATTTAATATATGTGTAAAGGGAGACATGATAAATGAGGTATTTGCTGTCATTTTGTTCTTTTAAATAAATAACTGAGTATAATGAGTCTCAGACACACAATGAACATAATGAACCTCCAAAAAATATGTTGTCTGAGAGCAATATTTACCACTGAGGAAAGGATTGTTACAGAAACAACAATTGTTTAGACGTTAGCGGGTGAGGTAAGAGTCTATTAAAGGAATTAAAAGCGAAGATGACTCATCACACATTTCTGCTTATTTGTAAGAGACACATGAAAGGCAGGGATTTCAAAACATTTGTATTAGAAAAACATCAATAACAAAGCCCCCTGATTTATTTTTTTCAGTCTCTCAGTCTTGAAAAGATGTGACTTTTCCACATTTGGCTTGAAAAAACACACAGCACTGGAAACTAGCAAAGGCTTGCTCTGCTTTGCTACATTTCATTTTTAGACTGGTCACCTACAGATGATATTTACACCATTTTCTTCTCTGCAAAAATCAAGAAACTGTTTTCGTTGCATTAAGAGTCAGATTTCTGATACGTTACAAAGGGCTGAAGTGTTTTTCCTGACAGCACACCTATGGTAGCAAATTTGTCTTAAAATGTTTTTCGTAGCAGAATACAGACACTATTGATAATATAAGATAATATACTAATAATACATAATTTTTATGGGGACCTTTGCTATAAGAGGATAATAAAGAAAACACTAACAAAAGAAAGAAACAGAGAAAAAAGTGAAAGCAAAGGAGAATATGTACCTAAAGCTGTTATTGCAGTGACTGCTGGAAAAAGCAGTGCAGTTTAGCAAACCTCAGTTGCTTTTGTTGTACAGCTCAAGTTTTGCTGAACAATATTCTTTCAGATGTCTCCTGTAAATCAATCATCTAGCCTTTGAAAATGAGTTGGCTCATACCAGCTCCTGCTAATTTGGACAGGGGAGTCAGTAAAATTCTGACATGGTGGAAAGCAGTGATAATTTCCACAGAGCAGGAGTGATACATCAAGGACCAAACACACTTTGGGCTGTGCAGCAGTTGGGAAAGCCTGAGCCAGGGAGGAGAGGGAAGAGTGTGACCTGGCTGTTACCCAGGTGAGACAGAGCCACTTACTTGCCCAAGCATCGCTGGGGAGAGCTGCAATACTGCTGCAGTGCTGTGGCTTTGCTCCCTGCCTCAGCCCAGTGATACCGAGTGGTGACAGGCAGAGCTCTGCAACACTCAGAGGAGACGTGCCACCCGTTCAGGAAAATGAAGCCATGCTGAGCTCAGGGTCAGTGTCAAACTCCTGCCAGCCTTCTTCTGTCTGCCCCATGGGCTCATTCCAAAGGACGAGAAGGGTGGGCCAGGGAGAGAGGACAAAAGGGACAAGGAAGCCCTGAGATCTCACATGGTCCTTTGAAAGGTGCTCTTGGATCTGGCAAGTGAAGGGAGCTACTTCTGCTTGTGAAGGCATCCTCCCCATCCCACAAAACAGCACCATCCCTGCATGGGCTGGGTACAGTAGGTACTGAAATGCAAACTGGCTTCTGGGGACTTTGCTTTTCAGGAAAAAGTGATTCCTTTCTGAAGTGCAAATTTATGGGGGAAATAAAAGATAAAAATCCTCATTTTGAGAATTAAGATAAACTGCTTATTTTAATGGCACTTTTTCCCTTTACCCCACACAACTTAAAAATGCCAAACTACAATTTCCCTCCCACTTAAAGGTACAAGAAACCTTATAAGCATAAACAAGACATTTCAACCCAAGAGCTAACTGTTTTTCAGACTCATCATGGTCTAAGAAAAATGCCTTTATGTTAACAACAACCACACAGCCATAGGAGTCACTGCCACGTTTGTCACAACACCCGAGGTTTATTTAAGTCCAACTCCAATATTCTTTATTGCCATTTTCATTTCTGATACAGTTCTGTTTGTGCATCTTCCAACTGAACATACTGTGCTCCTGTTTAACTGTCTATTTATAGTCATAAGAGAAATAAACATATAAAATAAATGCATCGTGATGCATAGCTGTGCAGCAGTACAGATGTTTTATTAATGGAAATGAATCCAGCTTTTTGTAAGTCATGGCAGCAATATAATGTATCATTGTTTGCTTCTCTGCTAGATGGTCCCTGCTGTTTTTACATAGAAATTCCTGTAATACTTAATGGACATCTGGAAGAATTCAGCCAATTAATCGAATTCACGCAGGAGCTAGGCTAATGGCTGTCTGAAAGGCAGATTACATTAAATCAAACTTGCAATATGAATGAAAGTACTTAATCATACATGCAACATTCATTAGACGTGGCACAGCAAGTGTTTTGATTACTTTAATGAAAGATCAGGTAAAGTGCATCAACTGAACAGATTGAAGAGACAGCATGCTTACAAATGTTTGATTATGTTGACTATCAACAGAAACAGCGCCAGTAATTTATAGCAAAACATACTTGGAGGAGGAGGAGGAGGAGGATGGAGCCACTGAACGTGGGAGGCAAAGTGAAATTTAGGCCTTGCCTCCGAGTGCTTTAATTAATAGTCAGGATAGTGAGACTTAAAATCAAATGTCACGAAAGAAGCAAAACAGATGTCCACGAAGAATCCTGTATGGCAACTACTAGGGATCACTTACGTTTGCAGTACCTGAAGCCTGATGCTGTTCTTGAGTCCCCTGTCTGGCTTTGGAGTAAACAGAGCTAAGTCCTAAGTGGAAAAAATATTTTCAAAACTGAGATATATGCTTGATGATTTTGTCTTGGTGCTGCTCTTCCCCTCAGGCTCTGCTGGAGACACCCTCCAGCCTCCACTGCCCTCACCCTCTGTGCAGGCACTGGCTCCTGGGGAGGGGAGTGCAGATGAAGAGAAGCTCTGGCTGTGAATCATCCTGAAGCACTGCTGCATTTTCCTCTTTCCTACCTCACCAGCCAGCAGACCCATTGTCATTGCCCTTCAGGGTTGCCCATGGAAATATGCACACAAAAATGGGCAGAGTCTCCAGCCTGACACACCTGACGAGAGCCAGCACTGCAGCATTGCCCCTCTGAAGCTTCACACATGATGGGAATATGCAGGTCTCCTTTGGGAATGAACAGGGTGCCTGAGCTCAGAAGCTGGAGGTGCACTGTCAGAAAAGAGCAGCAGGTCTCTGGCTCAGCGTTGCCTTTCTTTTGCCCTTCTCCTTCACATTCCCTGCAAAGAGATGAATCACCATCTCCTTTTGGGAGCTATCACCCTCCCTGTTGCTTTTGTGAGATGCAGGCACTCAGGTCAGATGTGGTTTATTTCCTTGTAATACAATTTTCCTGCTTGTTTCTTTTGGGTGATGCTCTGCCCAGTTATTTCTAGCTTTCTATGTTGGTTTGATCATCTTCTCCCATTCCCTGTGACTGCTTTTTCCTTACCACCATCTCCCATGCTTCTCATCTGCCCCTTTGCAGCTGTTGTTGGCAATGGTGGCTCCTGTGCTACCATCTGCTTTGAAGTGGCCAGGATACACCTGCAACTTATTCCACAATAAATCCTGCCATTCCTTTGCATAGGTAAGCAAAGCTGCAGAAGCATTCTTCTGGCATGAAGCACCTTCAGTTTGGGCAGGAAAGGGACCTGGGAATTCGATGGGTACTGAAGAAAATGGAGGGGAAAATAGACAGGGAATCATGGAATACAGATGGGAGAAAGATCTTGGGCAACAGCCCTGGGGAATTTTCCTGTTGCAGCTCTGACTGAGAGGAACTTTATGGAATAAGCTGGCCTTGGCACAGGCGCCTGAAAAAATTATTTGGGGGGTGGGGAGGGAGAAGAATAAAAGCTAAATATTTTCCTGAGGGTTCAGCTCCCTGCACCACGTTCCTGCAGAACTGAATGTGCTCCAGTGACAGCACAAGAGCAGGACAAAGTGTGACCATAACAAGGCAAAGTATTTGTGGCTGTGATTCATCTGGTCCTGCTCTCCACTGTTCAAAAGCCTCCTGGATTGAGCCCTTTTGGGGAATTAGGCAAACAGCAGGTTTCTCTGTCCTACCTGAACTTTACTGGAGGCAGGAATGGAGTTTCCCAGCCCAGCGTGCAGCAGAGACACTGCTCAGGACCTTCCTTTCTCCCACCCTCCTGCTGTCTTGTCTTTTGGTCTCTTCAGTTGTCACTCTCTTTGCATGCAGAACCATCCACCTGTCTGTGTGTACATCTGCATGCAGCATAGCTGGCTCGGCACAGCCTCCCTGAAAGACACGATTGCTATTCATACAATTAATAACCTTCTGTACAAGGACTATCCGTCTTTCAGTTAGTTACAACATATAATGATGTTTGTAGGGAACAGAGGGCCCAGTATCTCATGCCAAAGGAAGCCAAAGCTTCCTATTTATGACATGGTGAGATCAATAAATAACTCCATGGCAGGCAAATATGTCACGGCAAATGGCTTCAGCCTGTAGAGCACGAGCTGAAATTCAGCTGAAATCTGCAGTGAAATCACAAAAGTCATAATGATCCCATCAAGACTCTGATAAGTTGTATAAGTTTGGGAATGTCAACCTGCTCCCTGGAGAGGACCCTGTGTCGCTGCAATGCACTAATGCAGATGGAGGTGGGGAAGAACTAACACATGAGAGTGCTCATTTGGCCCTTATGCAGCTGCTCACTTACGGAGCAGGGACGGGAGCCACGGCACCACTGTCCTCCCACTATCAGCTTAGTGATAGCAGTGTGGCGAATTCACAGCATCACTTCATTTGTGAAAAAAGAGGAAGGTTGTATGTTTTCAGTGTCTTGAAATCCCTTGAAATCCCTCTAGCCCAAGTACCTTCACAGAATAGTGTTTTCTACCTTCCCTTACAGAAGGCTTTTTGTTAATATTTGAGCAAAACACAGCAGCTATTAGCATCATTTTCCCCTTGAAGCAGATTGTCCTCAGGTAAAACAAAACACAATTAAGGTACAAGCAAGGTCAGTTATATTAGACAATCCATATCCTCATAATGCAGGTATTTCCTATAAAGTCTGTCACCAGCATCAAATCCCCAACCGCAGCAAGAAAACTGGCAGCCTCGTTCTGGGGGGAAGATGAAATGTCTTGTGCTGCCACCAAGACCAGCCTGGACTTTGTGTTAAGTGCTGGAGCCTGGGGGTGGGATCGCTCATCTAACTATCTTGCTGGAGAGTCATGTATCAAGGACAAGCTTCTGAGGCAGCTTCTGTCTCCCTCCTATTTACTGCTCCATTAATTACAAACCAGATGTCAGGGGAAGATTTAAAAGTCAACTTTATTTGAAATTCTGCAACATAAAAAACTTGACCACAACAATTTTTTTTTGTGGTGGGAAGGGGAAACATGAAGGGGAGAAATGTTCTTTAATCCTTTGCTTATAGTTCTTTTCCACTTTATTTTTAACTCTTATTTTTAAAAGTTGTGGTTATTTTTTCTTTTACTAAGAGGCCAAAGGCATTTCTCTTTTTCCTTCTGTCCTCTCAACCCTCAGAAGAGTTTTTAGTGTTTTCTCTGAGAACCAGACCTCACCCAAGACCTTCCTCCTCCCAGCTGGCATTTCTGTCATACATTCCTTTTGCTGTTGATGCCCCAAGACTGTTCAGAAACATAAATTCAGCTGCCACTTGCTTGATAATGTTTTATTCATGAACCATGTTACACCTTTGTTCTAGTGACTGCACAGGCTCGCAGGTGTCCTGGAGCTGCTGGAGGCACAGCTGGGGCTGGAAGCAATGGGATCCCTACCTCTCAGTCAGAGATCACAGTCCCTGGATGGCTGGGATGTAAAAGGACCCGGCTGATGAGCTGCTGGTGCTGTACTCTGAAGCCCCCTGGGCAAATGGATGGAACATCCTCCAGAATTGCAGAATCACAGAATCGTTTAGGTTGGAAAAGACCTTTAAGATCATCGAGTCCAATCATTAACCTGGCACTGCCAAGTCCACCACTAAACCATGTACCCAACAGAAGGCACCAACAGGGAAAGGTATCTAGAGGAACCTGAAGTTTGTCCTCACTTTGGAAGGTCCCCAGGAGGTTGGCTTAGCCATCACTGAATCTGATTGCTGAATCTTGATGATGGCTCTCACAGGCTTATTTTATTAGCAAAGTTATGAGCAAGGGTAAAAGTCCCTTCATACTAAACAGGAAAGTTCTGGCAAAACTGAGGCAGAGCAGTGCTGTACTGCTCTTGTTTCCATTCCCTAACACAACAGCTTTCATCCCCAACCAGAAAGAAGGGAATGGACTGAGATGGCAAAGGATGTAAGAGGAGGAACTGGTTCCTCTTATTTTCACCCTGCCAGTTCCCCACCAGCTACTGCATTTTTCCACTACAAGTTTGATTTCCTATTTACTGTGGGATTAACCCTTTGGTTAATCTAAGGTCATCTAAGGATGACTCTCATTCATAAGAGTCATATATTTAATCAAGGCCAACCTGATTTTATCAGACTGTAGAGAATGTAGTGTAAGGTCTGGAGGGATAACATTGTTCAGTTCATTGCTTAGGAAAGCTTCGACCTTAAATAAAGTTCCTCTGTTGTATGATGATCAGGAGGGTGAGGTGCTGCACTCTCAGCTACGTGATGGGACTAACAGAATATAATACATCAGTGGAAAAAAATCCAGCAAATTTCCACAGGATTTGGGGGGCTGTGTGCACAAAATTGTTAACTATCCCTATAAATTATCTGAATTTTCTAATTAAAAATTTTTTTTAAGGAGTAAAAGATGAAGGCAAGAAGATAAATCCATGTAACAGTTTGAAAAGCTTAAAAGCTGTGAGAGTCAGGTGTAATGCCAGTCACCAGGGTTCCACTCTCTTGTAAATGTGGGGAAGGAGAGGAAATAATCTGTAATCACAGAGTAATGACCCTGCCAGTGGGAGCCAGAGCACTGGGAGTCAGCACTGGGGCAGGGACAGCCTGGGGAAACCAGTATGTTTATTGAGACAAACGAGTCACAAGGTGGCTGCAGTGTTTTGAATCCCAAAGCAATTTTGCTGGTGTTTTTGTTAGAGCTCTGCGGGCACTGGCACACGCTTCAGCAAGGCCAAGGATGGATGATGGGTTCTACAGTTTTGGGTCCCACCTCAGAATCTGATCATAAACCAGAGACAGAGAAGGCTACAAAAATGCTGCACTGTAAGGGCACTGTGGAGCAAGGGGGAGGCACAGATGTGCACCAAGTCACAGGGAAGAGTGGAGAAGCAGAGCAGAAGGGGAAGTGGGTGGGGAGGTGGAGCAGTGATTCCACGTCTGCACCTCCAGGAGGGGAGACTCAGAGCTACCCCTCAAGCCTTCTCGTGATGTCTGGGCCATGTCAGATGATGACACTGTGGGCCTGAAGAAACTCCCTTATGCAACTCCAGCCTACAACTTTTGCTGGAAAAATGTCTGGAGTTCCAGTAAATACTCAATACACCTGCTTTCCAATAGGTACTCTATCTCCTGCTACTCCAGTGCAGGCAAAGGGATCGTTGGGTTCCTCACCCCTTGGGACGGAAGCTGAACTGGACATTCCTGCCACCAACTGTTTTTGCAGCGTGACAAAAGCAAATGAAATTTTAACAGGAGCATTGTTTACAAAGGGAAACTGAAAGAACTGTTTACATATTGCTTGGAGGAACAGTATAAAATAGAGGATCTGTAACCAGAGATCCTGGGTTTCTCACTCAGTGAGAAATGTAGCTGGGAAGTCCAGTTACAAAGGTCGAAATTGCTTGGTAAAAATCATGCAGCCGGTCACTGGAGAGACCTAACTGCACAGCAGTGTGGCTCATCAGTCCCACTTACAGCAGTTTGTACCAACAAAGGGTGATCTCTAGGCCACGGAGTCTATAATCTAATCTAAAATCCAGTGCAACCATGAAAATGGAGGAAAATGGGCGAGGAGAGTAATGTAAAACATGACTGAGACTTTGCTAAGCAAATATAATCAAAGCACTTACACAGACAAGTGGTAGAGTGTTTTGAGCAGGTGGGGCAAGTTCTGGTCTTGCACGAAGGCTTCAAATCTTTCTTGTCACTTCTGGCAAGCCCCTCGATGCAGAGGTTCAGTTTCTCCTGGTGGCTCTAATTCTCCGGCTCGGGGATGCTCCCAGCACGGTGACTCCCACCGTCCCACGGCGGCCAGGGCAGTCTGTCCCTCGGCGGGCGGCGCGGGGCTGTGTCGCGTCCGTTTCAGTGGCACACCGGCTCGGGTGTCCGCGGGCGGGACGGCGCCGTGC
>NW_008670204.1:0-7464 GCF_000695815.1 Acanthisitta chloris | reverse complement strand
GGGAAAAGAGGACTTAGGAGCCGAGGCGGGAGCGCCTGGCCGCCCGTCAGGGGGAGGGCGAGCGAAGGAGGGCTCAGGGGCATCCCGACTAAAGGACTTGGCCAGTCACTCAGATTTGAGACAGGTCGAGTGTGTGTTCTCACTTCCTTTCGGGCTCGTTTCTTTGGACGTTTCGTGTCGGAGAAGAAGCGTGAGGAGCTGATGAGTCTGCAGCATAGTCATTTTAATACACAGAAAAATACGAACTCTGTCGAGGGAACAAAAATTGAATAACTCTTCAGGGTGGAAGGGAAGTGTTGTAGTGGCAGTATAGATCTCTTGCCGTTGATGTTCGCTTTTAGTAATAAGGATAATTCTACTAATGATTTTTGCAAGTAAAAATAAAATCACGCATAGAATACTACAACTTTATGGGCAGGTTACAAAATCCACTGAATGTGAGGTATCCATATAGGAGTCATTATGCCTTTACAGGACAGAAGTGGACGTAATGACAATGCTAACGAATGTTAACAGACTTTATTGCTTCCACAGAATTTTTTTAGTGATTTTTGTACAGAGGGAATGTTTAGTGTCTTGAAGCACCGTTCCATCAAATTGTGCTGTAATTGGAGTTTTCAGTAACCTGCTGCAACACCAGCCAACGCTTGCAAGGCATTTGCGTTGAGATTTCAGCACTAAGAGCTATACATGAACTTGGGCAATTCTATCAGAACTTCTTGGCTCCATAATAAGCATGTAATTTGCACCGTTTTTGTTACAACTGTAATTATAAAAGAATTTAAAGAAACCACCAAGGGAAACAAATTAAGAGGTTTCACTGTTTCCTTCACTTGCTGCCAGTGTTACCATTTTAGGCCTTGTGGAACAACTGGTTTTAAAATCGGTGTGGTGGACATCATTTTTAGTGGAGAACAATTACCTATTTCGCCTGTTTTCTGTAGTGTCTTAGTAATTTAGCAGTTTGTTGATAAATAAGGTGCTTAACACTATTAATTAGCAAACAGAACCATCTTGAAATATTTGTTTTATGTATGGGCTTGTTGCTTTAAAATGAAGTACTGCATTCTGTGCCCTATTGTAAAGTTCAGTTCAGACAAGAGACTGCAAGTTTTGTCTGACTGACAGAGTGCTGCTGTGAACTCATGTGGCCTCTAGACTCCCTGGTGCACTCTTGCCAAGTCTTTCTGTTTGTGGCTGCTGTTTGTCCTCCATGTCCATACTGTTTGACTTGCTTATTTCAGTAGTAGTTCTGACCCCGATTACATCCGTGTTGGTTCACACATGTGTGCACAGTTGCTGCACTGTGTGTGTGCACGAGGGTGGAGGTTTTTTTATAGCTCTGAAGTGTAGGATGGAAGGGGGAAGGGCATTACCTTTGGATTTTTGGATTCATAACCTGCAGAGTAGTGAAGACTGGAATGTATTGAGAATATTTTTGGAAGCTAGGTGTTTACCAGGCCTGTGGGTTATTTGTTGTTCTACAATTCAAGTTCTAAAGTCCAAATATATTTTGTGACCAAAAAAGCCTTAATAGTTTAGTCCCCAAAAAGCAGTTTTGTCCATTGAAACTGCTGAGAGTGTTAATCATCTCTGTGATGCTATGTACAGGTGTGAGGTTCAAAGGAAAAGAAGTAATTCCATAGCATTATATTACTGCCACATAAATTAACTGCAAATCTCCTGATGCAGGTAATTTCATCCTTATTTCTTCATTCTTTCAGCATTGACCATAGACTCTTTAAACATTGTGTTTCAGTGCTGACAATGATAAGCTCTTTATAACTTTGCAAATGATGGTTTATAAAAAGTATGTGGAAAACCAAATGACTTAGCAGTATGTGTGATTTTTATTTAACTGTTCTGAATTTATGATTGTTATTTCAAAGAATAAGATGCTTTTTATTTGCAATATGAAATTAATGTGACTCCTGTGTCATTTTCCCACCCACCCCCTTTCTTTTCCTGTGTAGTTAGTGACTGGAAGAATTGCCCACTCCTAGTAAGAGTGTTGTTTGCATACAGAGGTGATGGTGCAAGGAGAGATGATCTGTTGTAACAGTTTATTATTTCCTGAATCTTGTAATGAACTTAAAAGTAAAGTTCATGTTACTTGATTGTGTTGGGATCACAGCTGTAGTGACTGACAGAGGGTCTCAACCCTTTTGGATCTCAAGTCCTGTACAGGAAGACTTAAGTCTACACTTACAGCAGACTTTGAATCTAAGATGTTAATAATTTTACACTGTACAACTCTTCCAATGCATAGCTGTTCTGCTTGTGTGCACAGGTGAAGCAGCATAATTGTTTGACAAATCTGTGTGCAAACCACGATCGGGTACAGAAATGTCAGGTATCAGGAGTGCCGTACTTGAAGCATAGTACACTTTTTTCCTTTCACTTGTAATAGTGGCTGGTGCAGGAACTTTTTAAGCCTTTACTCACTGCTGTGTTGAAAGAAGTATTCTGGCCTTGCACAGCGTGATGTTCACTTGAAGTAATAAGTGGGATCTGTTCCCTAGTGGGTGAACTAAAAGAAAGATTTTTACTGTAACAATGTTGTGTAATTGTAAGTGTAACTTTGCTCTGTCAATCTAATGACCTTGGTGTTGGTTGCTGTTTCACTGAGAGAAACTCTGTTTTGAAACATCCACGCACCTTAGGGGAGTTATAGCAAGTCCGTATTGTTGGATGTTATACATTTCTAGAAATGATTGTTTGCTCTAGGTGGTAAGCTGCTCCATGGTCTCCTAAAAAAAAAAAGAAGCATGGATGTGAAAACACTGTGGAGATGCACTACAGAAACTCTTAAAGAAGGACAATAAAGTTGTGTCAAAAAGGAGTATCACAGCAAAGCTTGCAACTTTCTTTGGGTTTTTTGAACTAGATAAAGATGAGATTGAGTACTCCCTGATACTTCAAAATCACACAAGAACGTGTTGGGAGAGATTTATCTGTAGATGCGACTTCCAAATGGTTTAATAGATAGGAAGACTAATTAGGAAACATAAATACTCAGAACAAAATATATGCAATTTTAGCTTAAGCATTATACAGTCTTTCAACAACTGAAGTTCCTAGTTTTTCTGATTTTACTAGTACTTTTTTCTCAGCTGTTCAGTGACAGTATGGGAGTGTTTTGCTGTCTCACATTTTGTGTTTACAAAGTGTTTAGAAGAAAACCTTCAAACT
Organism: Acanthisitta chloris; assembly: GCF_000695815.1. Classification (NCBI taxonomy): domain Eukaryota; kingdom Metazoa; phylum Chordata; class Aves; order Passeriformes; family Acanthisittidae; genus Acanthisitta; species Acanthisitta chloris. The sequence goes on along the minus strand of NW_008670204.1, from coordinate 4,272 downwards.
ACAAATACACATCGGTTTCAGGTTTTACATGCATGCCTTCCACCCTCCCCATGCACACACACACACCCTTTTCTGCTGGGGAGTGTGGAGCAGGGTCATTGAAGGAATTTTATACAAGATGTTCTTTAAAAAGTGTAGCTTCAGATAACATGTGAATGAATTAATATAATGAACTAAATGAGACCATGCTAATAGTGTATATACACTCATGCTGTCTCTCAGCATTTTTTCAATGCTTCAGCATTTGCAAAGTGTAGCAAGAATCAGTTGCTGAAATATTTAGCTGTATGTGGCTCCTTTTACTTTGTTGTACATTTGAAGGGGAATGGGGTTAATGTCGGGAATGTTTCTCTTTTAAACTTAGAGGAACAATTAATTCTTCTGATAGCAGACACCTTGCCGGGGTTTTGGCAAGGGAATAATTCTCTTTGATGATCGATTGCAAGTGGAAATGGCTCTGAGGGTTGTAGAATGGTCATTAGTTTGTTGGAAACAATCAGTGTGTCTCAGCAGCTAGGGAGCATGAAGTAAAAGTAAGTACTTTTTAAAAAAGCCCTGGCTTTTCAGGAATTAGTGGAATTTTGTGCAGGGAGCTGTTGTAAATGCTAAAATGTTCTTGGGTCAAAAAGTGTTTGGATGAGTTCATGGAAGAAAACTTCCTGTGGGTGTCTCAATTCAAAGATACTGTCTTTTTGATTTACAAGCTTTTGGAGATTTTACTGGTTTCTGAGGTGTTTTGTTTTTTTTTTTTTTATGCTAGTCCCACAGAGCTGCCTCTTTGCCCCTGGTTAGGAGTGGCATACTGAGGTTGGTGGTCTGTTGGCCTGACAAGACAAACTGTTCTTAAATCCTTATGACCAATGAAGTAGCTTTGAAATGAAATCATGGAATGGTTTGGGTTTGAAGGGACCTTAAAGATTGTCTAGTTCCAGCACGCTGGCTGTGGGCAGAAAGATGCTTTGATTTCATTGTTTTACAATATGCCTAGTGCTAGTTTTGATACTGTTTTGCTTAATAACAAACCCTGATTGGTATCAGGGGCATTAGTTGTGGTAAACTATGCAAGGTTAAGGCAGGAAATGCAGGTGCTGCAGCTGTGAAATGCAGGGTATATTTAAACACACTCATTGTTTATCGATTGTATTCTAGATGGCTGAAGTTGGAAATATGTGTAATTGATAAACTGCTAATTCATTGGTTCTTACAGGTGTATCTCAGTATTTATTATGAAATTAAGTTTAACTGCTAAAGCAGTCCTTAAAAATACCAAAAGAGATTTGATCAACACTGACTGTGATACTTGTAAATGCCATGAGGTGTGTGCATAATATGTGCATCTGAAATGGCAAACTCCTGTTCGTGCAAGCTGTTAAGGTGCTTGCTGTAGCAGAGGTGCAGAAGTACAAATAAGTATTATTTATCCACATAGTAAAAGATTAGAATATTTAATGTCTTTGTTTTATAACGAAACTTTAGTCTGTATAAAATAGCAGATATATAAGAAGTTAAAAACAGAAACTTCTGTTCATTAATTATTTCCTAAGTTAATGGTGAAAGCAGCTACATATATCATAGAGTTTAAAGTTTTCAGTTGAAAGCACTGAAATGAGAGTTCTGTGTATTTTGGGTAGAGGGCAATTACACATAATCAAGGGTTTCCCTGCTGTGGCTTTCCATAGGCTGTTTAGGCAATTGCCTTCAGAGGCAGATTGCCTCTGGTGGAACTTCAGGTGCCTGTTTACTGAAGGTTGAGAGTCTGTTTTTCTGTGAGTAAATGTTGCCTTTCCTCATAGGCTTCTTGGCAAGACTTCCATACTGAAAACGTGCAGAGCTGCTTCCTTTTCTGTGCTTGGAAAACCTGTGCAGAGAAGACATATTGTAAATTAAAAGGTGGCTGCTATATAGCAGAGCTTACCTTAAATGCAAATTTGGAGTAAGGAGATTTTTTGACATAGTTTAGGATAACTGGAAAGAAGGAGATTCTCTCTTGCAAAAAGAATATTGTTAATATTTCATTTCTTTCACTCTAAAATCGAGATAGTGCTTTTGGTGCTAAAGGATTAGAGTGTTCCTCTCTAAAAGCCGAGTGTTTTCACCCCGCTGTTTATGCCCCATTCTTCCAATATTATTTTTTAAACAGTTGATCTAGATCCTCAACACTGCTATAAAATTTTCTTGCAGTATTCACCTCATGGACACAGAACAGTAAAAGAATGCAGAACATTGAGTTACGGAAAGATCCACATAGAAAGTGAGCAGGAAATACCTGGATAGCTACGAGGTTTATGTACAGGAAGATATTGGTCAGTATAGTAGTTGTATAACTTTCTGGAATGCTGTTCCTAAATAACTCCCTTCTGTCAACACTAGGGATAAAAGTGTTTTCTACTGTGAAATAATTGCATTTTCATAAATAATTATATTTGGAATAAAGTCAGTCTTATTTAGAAGCAGCACACAGAGCTGTTATTTCACAATGGTGAGATTTTCTTTTAGGCACACTGTATGGGGCAGATGAGTTATATAACATTGCTTTGTGAAGAATCTTTTTTTTTCAAACACTGGACATGTATTTTATTTCTTAGTTTTCATTGCAAGCATATCTATGGATATTCAGTGACTCTTTGAGAAATCTCACTTTGGGGATTTTTTTGTGAGGGTTGAAGTATCTGTTGGCATAATTATATATTTGATGCCAAAAGTAGGTATTGAGATAGTGGCGGGTGTTCTTGGTCCTTATTGTCATCTAAGAAGTTGGGAGAAAGTGATAATATTTTCGTTTTCCTGCTTGATGAAGAGAGTGGCTAAGGAAGTTGGATCCTCCAGTAATTTAATACATCTTCAGGACAAATGTGGGGCTTGCAAGACTTTTGTTTGCCTATTTGATTGCTACTTTTTGTCACTCAAGGCTATTCTTGAATTGTCTTAAGCAATGGCTCAGCAGGATACTGAGTTAATGATATCTTCTGCCTTCATCAATGCAACTCCAACAGGTAGTAAGAGCTAATTATGAAGTTGGCTGTTCTTCAGGGCTGGTCCTCAGCCTGCAGTATGAAATAAAGCAAACTGTAGGTTTTTCTGCCCTATGGGATCTTTATGAAAATGGCTGATTGGAGGTAACGTGCTGTTACCAATTAAAGGTAAAAATAGATTTTTTCTGAGTTCAGAATAAATTCCATTTAATGTTACTAAGAGGTAGAGTGCATTCTTAGCTTTTTTTAAACTATCATGCATGTTCACGTATATATTTATGTTGAAGAAGTCCTGCATATGTTGGCCATAACATTCTGAAAAACTGTGCTTCTCTGAATGCTCATTGAAATGATCCTGAAATAGGGAATGAGCTTGACAAAGTCCAGGTGCCTGAAGGTCTTTCAGATTATATATATTTTTAACGGGCTGTTTGCTATAAAATTTCTGCTATTAACTTACCTTTCTTTCTCTTTACCCAAAATATGGTCACTCCTTTACTGCTGCTAGACTTGAGGTTGATGGTCCAGTAATACCCCTAGAAGACAGAAACTAAAGAAAATCCCTTGACTTTATACCTGTGACGACTATAAGAAGCTGAAGAGTGCTTGATTCCAGCATTTGACTTGAAGCTGTGGTGGCTTGCTTTCTTTGAGGATGGGGTGCAGGAACAGAACCCTGCAACACACCTTGAGACCCTGGAAAAAGAAAAGATCCGACTTAGACAAACAGAACTCTCAGAAGAGAGTTCAAGGAGAACATGTAAACATGTTTACAAGTTTTATAAGACCTCTTCTGTTTCATAGCTCTAGCAAGATTTGTACAGTTCTGTCAGTAGAAGGCAGGACAGGACCACTGGCTGTGTTGACTCTCTGATGAAGTGGTGTAAATGAGAGAGTGCTGGGAGTGTTCTGTGCCAGGAGGCTTAGACTGACATTTAGGAGGTGCAAAATACCTGCTCCTAGTCAAGTTTCTGTGATCTTCGCTGGAAACACTTACATCAGACGCTTGTGTTTTACCAGTCTTACTCTTTCACAACTTTTATTTCTGTTAACTTAGAATCGTAGGATCATAGAATTTTGCGGGTTGGAGTGGACCTTACAGATCATCCACTCCCAACTGCCCCTGCCATGGGCAGGGACACCTCTTCACCAGACCAGTTTGCTCAAGGCTTCATCCTGCCTGGCTTTGAACACTGCTGGGGTTGAGGCAGCCACCACTTGCCCGGGCTAGCTGTTCCAGTTGTCTCACCACCCTTAGTGTAAAAGACTTATATTCTAATATCTAACCTAAACTTCTCCT
>NW_008670203.1:35118-36782 GCF_000695815.1 Acanthisitta chloris | reverse complement strand
GGCGCTCCTGCAGCCCGGCGCCTGTCAGCGCTGGCCCGGGCCGGGCCGAGCTGGGACCATCCTTCACATATTCCGTGTGCGTGGTGCCCTTTTTTCTGTGTGTCTGCGCCTCACTTCTTTCCCTGCACTTCTGTCTGCAGCTCCGTTCCGTGAGGCTGTTCTTTCCCAAGCCCAGGCCTTGCCTACATCTTTGTCTCCATGGAGCGAGAAGCATCACACGGCACAGAGGATATCTTGGGGACCTGGAGATCCATTTTAAATAGGCATCTACCTAGCATACTTAAGAGCCATGAGCCCATTTCCCTGTTGTTCCTGTGAAGGCAAAGCACCATTCTATGACAAGAAAAAGTGTTGGGCTTTTTTCCTCCTCTCTTCCTCCTAAAACTGTAAATATTGCAGTGTTTATGACCTCCTGGGGTAAAGACGGTGAAAAACGCTTTCACCCATAAGGGTGTATCAGATGAGGCTGACTCATTTCTCGGCTCCTGAACTGCCAGATGTGTAGCTGTGGTGCGCAGCAATTTCAAAACAGCCACAGATGCAGCTCTTGGCTGCAGTGGGGAGGAGTGTTCCTGTGTGTGCTGCAGCATAACTGATCTGCAAGGCAAATGCTCTCACAAGCAGCTTCTCACTATCACTGGTGGCTGGCACGCAGAACTTTATCCTGCAGCCCAGGTCATCACCTCTATGTAGGCTGCTTGGTAGCGCGGGGGCTGACCTGAGCAGGGGGGTAAGCGTTTCTGTGTAGGCTGTCAGCACTGATGAGCTGGGTGAGCACGGGAGGGAGTGAACTCCCAGTATGTGTGTGTAGGAGGGCAGAGAAGTGGAGAGAGGCTCGGAGTTGTGTTTCTAGACGGGGGTGGGAGTGAAGAGAGACAGAATTATAAGGGAGGAGGAGGTGGAGGTGTGAGGTTTTGTGTGTGTGTGCCTGGGTCCTTCCTTGCAATCCATATCTGGCTAATGCAGTGCTTACTAAAGCTACCCAAACAACAAAAAAAGTGGAAAGTTTGGGCCTGTTCTACTATTCGTTGCATTTGTTACATTCCTTGTTCAAGAACTCTGTTGCACATCAAAAGCTCTAGCAGTTAAGAAACAAAGTTGGCAGAGAAATATAGGTTAGAACTGGATTAATGTTATTTTCCTAACAATTTTTTTTCTTTTTTTCTCATTATCTCTATACATAATGAATGCTTCTATGTTTAATTATTCTGTCTTTAAAGGAACAGTTATTAGTAAAGGTCATCTTGAGTTTAAGAAAGTTTGTACAGAGGATTGCAGTGTGCTTCAGTTCCCAAATAGATGGAAAATCTCTTAATTATATTACCATATATGGACCATTCATGTAACCAGTTTAACTTCTGGCATCTTCTATATTGTTAGAAACAAATATCTCCAAAGTAAAGTAATGTGTTGAAGTGTTGCAAGTGACATCTCAGTCCGGGAAGATGTCATCTGATCTCCATGGTTTTTCAAATGATGGATCTCAGCTCTGTGGAATATACTGCCCTAGAAAGTCGAGCTTGGGCTCTAGTTAGTACCTACCAAATGGAATTTTAGTCTGCAAATGTCAGGATATGATTGAGTTTTGAACATGTACAGGTCATGTCTTTTAAGAGAAGAAGGGACAGTAGGCAAGAACCAGTGTCTTTAATGGGGAAATTAGC
>NW_008670203.1:10828-35098 GCF_000695815.1 Acanthisitta chloris | reverse complement strand
AAAGAGTTTTTGGGGGCAGGGGAAGATTCAGTAGAGATAGTAACACTGTGTGTGTGTAGGAAGTTTCATACTTAGGGACTTGCATGGGTGATACAGCTTATATGCAGAGACCTAACTTTTTTCCTTCAGGAATATTAGCAGTGTACTTATGGGACTTATATCAAAACAGACAATGTGACTAATTTAGGCTTTAAATAGGTTCTTCTTTCAGTTCTTATTCTTTCTGGAACATAGTAAGTTGTTTATTTTAAGCTATGTAAGTGGATAGGAAGTTATATCATTGTACTGGTAAAAGGCTAAAAAAAGGAAGGTCATGCATTTCTGTCAGATCTTTGTATTTTCAAAATAGTGTTATCTGTATATTTTAATTTAACTGTCGGATTCCAGAGGGTTTGACTATGGCATAATATTAATCTATCATGCAAAATACTAATTACTAAAGCACTAAGTCTCCTTTAAATCACAGAATCACAGAATGGTTGAGGTTGGAAGAGTCCTCTGGAGGCCTTCTGCTCCAACTCCCCCTGCTCAAGCAGGGACACCTAGACCAGGCCCAGAGGGTTTTTGACTATCACCAAGGATGGCCACTCCACAAGCTCTCTGGGAAACTTAAGTCAGAGCTCAGTCATTCTCACAGCAAAACAAAAAAAAAATAAAAAGGTTTTCCTGATGTTCAGAAGGAGCCTCATGTGTTTCTCTGTGTATCCATTGTCCTGGTCCTGTCATTGTGCACCGCTGGCTCCATCCTCTGTGCACCTTCCCATCGGGTATTTATATACCCTGATGAGATCCCTGCTGGGCCTTCTCTGCTCCAGACCACAGGGTCCCAGGTCTTGGAGACTTTCCTCACAGGAGAGATGCTCCAGTCCCTTCATCACCTCGGTGGCCCTCTCCTGGACTTTCTGCTAGGTCCATACTCTCTTGTACAGAATATATATTGAATGTGGAAAATGTGCCTTTCAGAACTGTTAGAACTTTATTACTTAGATGAACAAGTCATGTTGACTAAAACACTTTAATGCTAGTTTCAAGATTTACTCTTTCAGTTTGACCTTCTCAAACCTTCAGGGCCTACAATGACAGTAATGGTTAGCACTGTATGCTGGATCCTGCAAAAACTTGTTTTTCTGTCAAAGATCTGCATTTAAAGAAACAGAAATAGGGCTCTAAATAGCATGTAATCAACATAGTGCCAAATTTACATTTAAAAGAAAGTATTGCTTCAGATTTGGTTTAGGAAAGAAGAAACTTAATTGCTGTTAGTCAGCAAGTTTACAACAGTTTAAACTTTGTTTCACCATGGAAATGAGCCAGAAAAAGTATCTTCTTGGTAATAACAGCTCTTGCAAGCCCAGTTCTATAAAAAGTTGACGTAAGGATGAGATCTGAATTCAGACAAGTCTGAACATAATTGCACAAAGGCAAACAGTGCAGGACTTTTAGCAAGTTTACTCTTGTTTTTCATTCATTATTCAATCAATGGCCAGCAAATAAGAAAGGAGGATATTTAACTACATTTCTTCACCTGTGCAAGGCTATTCAAGTTTTCAAGGTTTCTTATGGAACTTATAGAGTAGGTAAATTTCAGAACTAGGTTAATTTTATCTCAATAAGCATGCATAAACCAATACTGTATATTTATATTATTCTACAATGTTGTACTATTTTAAATAAATATTATGCTTACTGTCGTTTTGCTTGCTGTGCCATATAAAAAATTTAGAATAAAAGCTGTATATTCCTATCCAAATACTGGAAAAAAAGGTAAAGTTTCAGGTTTTGCAGCTTTGTTTTACATCTTCACCATATGCTTTTAAACCTCTAATACAGATAATGTCAGTGGGAAATGAATAGCTTTTTCCAAATGTAAATCAAATGAAATTAATGTACCTAATTCACTTATGGACCAACCTGAAAGCAGGCTGTGAATTCACTGACTGTATTTGTTTTCCTCAGTGTTTTCAAACTCCTTTTATAAACTACTTGGTTTTAATTCTATGTTCTTGGTTATGTAAACTGCATGAAATTTGTGATCTCTGTATGGGTTTGGATAGTTACTTTAAGCAGGAAGTTGACTTAAACAAACCACTGGGACTGAGTTTCTTAGAAAGAACCAGCAGGATGTTGGCTTGGGTTTCTTCATCTTTTCTTGTCCTTTTTTAGGCAACATAGGCAATGCCAGAGCCATCACTAACAGGAACACCAGGCTACTTTTATGATTTTGTAGCTAAATACAGATTTTCAATTACATTGTCGTTAACTTTGTTCAGTGTGTATAAACATCTGTATAGTCTTGCAAATCTGGTCTTTGAGTATGCGCAAATACCATGTGGATACATCTGAACCAGCTTTAAATGTCGTTACAGCAATGCAAAGGTCAGGTTGGGAAGCATCTCAATTATTTACTTTGGTCTAGGATGGATTTTGCAGCCTGCACAGATATCTACATTGCCACAGCTATTTCATGTTAGTCACAGAGACAGTTTTGAACGATTTCAGGTATATTCTGACAAGCTCCTGACAATTGTGCATAGCACAGCTGTACTTTGTCTAAGCTGGTAGCATGGCCAAATCCCTATGTCTCTGTTGTCTCCTTTACAACTTACATTTAATTTGCTGGCCACAAACATGGTTAAAGCAAGAGACCATAGAAGTGAAGGAATATCATCTGCCAAGAAGGCATAGCTATGCTTCAGACAGATTGAGAGAGCCAATTCTCACATTAGCAGCAGTACAGCTTCTTCAGTATAGCTTGGTGGTTTTGCGGAAAAAAAGAAAGAGCGTAATGAGCTGCCACTGCAAGATGATTTCTTAGCCAGTTTTTTGGAATAAGCTATGAATCTAGAGGAAATGGTATGGAGCCCATAAACAAGGGCTGAGGCAGTGAGTGCTTTTCTCTCAGAGTGGATTTTTCTTTTAAAAGTCATATTTCCACATCATGTGACACAAACTGGATGTTGCTGGATGAATGCAAAGGTTGCTGATGTTTCACATGAGTGACAGAGGAGGGTCTAACAGTGAGTAAGAAGGACCTACAAAGTCCCACCTTTTCGGAGAGGTATGTGTACTTTGAGAGAAGTCAATTCAAAGCAGATGAATCACAGGAGTAAACATGTGAGTGTGTGCCAGTATGAAGTTGTTCTCTTTAAAACTAGTTTGTCTTTTTAAAATCTATGAGTTTATAACTATTTTTTCAAAATCCCTGAAGTATAATAATTTAAGTATTTGTGTGTAACAAAGTCTGATGGTCAATATTACTTAAAAAAACCCCAAATGTCAAAGCCAAGAATTAAATACAATTTTTTAAAAATGTATATTGTCTAGTTTTTCAGTGTGTTTTCAGCTACAGGTCTGATGTTAAAAACCTGATCTTGACAGTTGCCAGTGTGCTGTTGTGTAAATAAATGATGCTCTACAAACAAACAAAATCCCCATATGGCTTTGAGTCTCCATTTAACAAATAGAGTTTCATGGAATGTGCAGGAGTCAGTCAGAGTTGGTGAAACTGATGACAGTAAAGTTGAAATGCAAAAGAAATGATATATGCCAAGCTGTGAAACAATGTGGGAAGTATGAGAGAAAATACCTCCAGTTAGAAAACAAAGAACAAGAAAACAATCCCCAAACCCCTGAGATCTGCTGGATAAAAAAAGGGATAGAAAATACAGATGTCTGTATGCTTTGTGCATTAAAAGTCAAGACAGATGGATGCTGCAAGAAGAAATCCAATGCTGTTACGAAGTCCTATTTGGACAAGACTCCCATTCTGATCCTAGCAATAATTGTAACTTCTGTAGTATTGATAAGGTATGATTAAGTAAAAACAGTTTTAGCATGTATTCCTTAGGAAAAAAAAAGATTATTCAAACACTTGTTCAGCCATAAATCTGAGAGCTACTTTGGTTTTAAATTGGTTGTACACACACAAAAAAATATCTAAACAGTTAAGACCTGGATATTATCTGAAAATCGTTTTGTTATACAATTAGAAGAGGAAAGACCAAGTAATAGTTATACAAGTAACTCCATGTTCTTGCAGTGCCAATATTGCTTTAAAATATTTACTGCAGTGCATGGTCTCTGCCCTACAGGAACAGAGGGAAGCTGAATATATATTCACGGTAAGTTACTATAGGTCAGTAAGTCTAATGTGTTGGCATTTCTCCTAAGACTTATAGCACGATATAGAAATGTATTTGAAAAAGCTATAAAATGAAAATGATCTTTTCAGTAGCCAAATGATGCTGATCATTCAAATTAGATGTGCTGTGACACTCCCCTGCACAGTACTGATAATGGTTTTCTTCTAAATAACTTTCAGTCTGTTCATCATTAGATATGTTCCCTGTATATACAGCCCTTGATCAGGCTTTATGCCCAAACTGATTTACTTCTATATAAAATAAAGCTCCACATAAATTATAAACCTCTTTTATTCTGTGTTTGTAATGCAACTGCATTAAGAATCACACAGTGGTTGCCATGCTGTTGAGCTGTTAGAGTGGCTCCTTGTGATGCTTAGTCTCCTTTGAACATAAGTCAGAATAGAAACAAAAATAGAGCATTGCTATGTTGTTAACCACTGTATATCATCAACCAGACCTAGCCAGCTGCAATGCTAACTCAGCCTAAATTCTGTCTAAGGCCCCATGCCCCCAGTTTCCTGTTGAGTAAGCATTCTGTATCTTGCTAGGCTCTTCGAATGACTTTTAGAGGTTTTCTGACGTACGTAGTTTTTACCTATTAGTTAGCCACAGAAGCTTAGGTAGCATGTGAATATGACCACTTACCTCAACAGATAATTTGTAACACATGGAGGAAAGCGTTCTTTTTCACTGGTTCAGCATGCTAACAGACAAACAACACTGTCCCACTGTCAGAATACACTGCACTATTTCAGCTAGAGGCAGTTGCCTAAGTTTTATCCAGACACACCTCAGGAACTAGTAATATGCAAACACATAGTCACATCTGTAATTAAAATTGCTCAAGTCTTTTCCATACTCTTGTTTTCAAAAGCATGTAGCTCTCTGGAAAAATGTCTAGTTTGCTGAATCTGAGTGGAAGTGTCCATCAGCATCTGAGCTGACCTAGGGCTGCAGTGGCAGAAAGGAATATAAATTCTGAGAAATAATCTTCAATTACAATTTCCACTGAAGCTAGCTTTTGTTCAGTTGTGTGGTGCATGTAGGTAGCCTCAGGCATGATATTTCATCATTCCTGTCAGTTTTGAGGCAAAAAAAGACAGTGCTCCACTTGAGTGTCTTAAATGCTGCTGGGAATGTACAGAAGTGCTCTCGACCAAGCAGTTCACTAAGGGTTTGGTCCTGCATGTGGTTATGTGAGTTCAGCTAAATGAAAAGAGGAACATTTGTCTTGAACTATTTGTCATCTGTGTTGCTCAGATTTATTCCACCACAGGGCAGGTAGCTCACCTAAGTTTAGATGTTCATGTCGCAGATGTCTGCATTGGATCCAGATATCTGGATGATTTTTGTAGTGAGTGGAGAAAAAACAGACACTTTCATGATGTAATTAATCTTGTTCAAAGATAAATGCTCCTGGTCCTGGCACTAGGCACCACTGAAAACCATCTGGCCACCTTTACTTCATTCCCTCCCTTCAGATATTTATACACATGGATGGAATCCCCCTGAGCCTCTCTTGTCCATGCTGAACAATCCCAAGTATCTCAGCCTTGAGGAGCCAACAAGGAAAGGTGCTTTCCTGGACTCAATACTTACAAACAAGGAAAAAATGTTTAGGGATATGAAAGCTGAAGCAGCCTTGACTGCAGTGGTCGTGTTGACTGCTAGAGTCACAGGATCCAGAAGTATACTGGAGGGGGATCCAAAGAGGAGGAAGCAGGGCAAAAATCAGGACCACAAGCCTGCATTTCAGGAGCTCAGACTCCCAACTTCTCCAGAGATCTTCTTGGAAGAATCCTATGAGATATGACCCTGGAAAGAAGAGGCATCCTGGAGACCTAGTTGATATTCAAATATCACCTCCTTCAAGCTCAAGAAAGGTCCATCCCAACAAGTGAGAAATCAAACAAAGGCAGCAAGAGTATTGCATGGATGAGCAAGGAGTGCCTAAATGAATTCAGACATGACAAAGAAGTGCACAAGATGAAGAAGATGACAAGTGACCTATAGGGTGTGCAGAATATACCTTTAATAAGGGTATGTTTCTCAGAAAAATAGCAGAAAGTGCTTCATCTCAGTCTTGGAGCTCATTTTATTTTATTTTATTAGGATATTTCATTTGATAGCTCTTTCTGTCTGGAAAGTTGTGGGAAAGGACACATGCCAGCCATATTCTTTTAGAGGTGAAAACCTTGTGGGCATCAAGGACCATGCTAATTCTGCAGTGTGGCCATGCCAGAAACACCAAAATAAAAATTAAAAACCAACCAAACAAAAAACACACACAAAAAAACCCCAGATGCATATGTCAGAATGGAAAGTGAGTGACTGAGGATCGGGAGCATGGCACGCTCCACCATAAGTCTCTAAGTACATTAAGAATTAAGTGATCTTATTTCCATGTCATTTGGAATACTTTACAGTGAGAGCTTCCAGAAGTGCTGACAATGCTGCTATTAAGCTGTTTACACTGACAAATATAATGTCAGTTTACACTGACAAAAATGAGAAACAAGATGGTGGGGACTGAAAATGGAAGCCTCTGTGAAATCTGCAGACAATATTAAGTCTCAGAAAGAAGAGAAGGCACCAGACAATGAGAAACAGTTGAAAAATAATCAGTAAGAACCTTTGGAAACTTAGAAACCAACAAATGTGAGAAAGATGCTGGCTGATACTTTGAGAGAGTTTGACTAGAAATAAGAAAGAGTCCTTTGCTTCCTATACTTACAGATCTGATTGCTTTCCTAGGTCTTCTTTCCCTTGACTGTGTCCCAACTCCATTTGAGGGACAGACTCAGGCATACATTATACCAAATTTCCCAGCCTTTGGTATATATCATACCATCTTTCAACAGAAATGAAGCTCAGACTTGTGAGTTGAATGGGACCTGTAGTGTTTTACAGCATTTTTTTCTGATATCTACAGTCAGAGAGTAAGATCTGGGTCTTGTACCAGAATCCCAGTAAAAGTAAATGTGCATGTAGCAGCTGTTGTGAAGTCAGCAAGTACTACAGGAATAGGACTGCAACTCAGGTGTCAAAAGTAACACAGAATGTTGTTCAATTAAGCACAAAAATGTCCACTTGGAAGGACGTGTTGGTCTCAACTACTTCCATTCTGGGGCAGATGTCCCAGTCATGAAGGAGTTGTGGTGTTTGTTGGGCTCATTGGGACATGAGAGTTATGAAGGATAGAAAAGCTGGTTCAAATGTGTAATGTACCAGTTGTTCTGAAGTATGAGCTCTCGCTGAGGTAAAGTGTCTGAGATAAGACCATGACATTTGTATTTCAAAACACTTGCCAAGCATATGCTTTTCAAGATGACTTTTAGAAATGTTATTTGCTCTTAGCACTATCAGAACTAGGTAAAGTAAATGTTAATCATTCACTCTCCTTGAAGATCAAGGAATGCGTTGCCAGGATTCAAAATACTGTCAGGACACTATGGGTGGGACTGACTCTTCAAATGGAGGCATCTGTTACAGGATGAGCTGTTATCCATCCAGATTCTTCAGCCTTAGAGCCCAGTGCATACAGTACCGATACGAGTAGCAGGCTGCAGGTTCCATATTTGATGTAATATAGAACTGTGAATCAGTGAGTAAGGAGCAAGTGAACTGTGTTAGCAAGCACATGATAGAGACACCAAGAGGGAGGAGGAGGAGGAGGAGGAGGAAACCATCAGTACCAATGTCATATTTTCAGTGAAGAAAAGTAAGAAGCCCCCCATATCACACCTCATCCATGGGTGACATGCCATGACATCCTCTCCCCCTAGACAAAAGCAATCAACCTGAGGACACTCTCACCAGAGTGACAGTGGAAGGGTGAGCATAATATCAGAGAAAGGGACAATTACTATAAAGTTTGGGTATTTTGATTTTCAGTGTATCATCAGGATGAGCCATAATGTTTGGATAATTGGAATTATAATTGGTAGTATCATTGTGTTCAGACTAATAATAATTCTTTCATTAGACTTTCAAGACTTTAATTAGATTAGGAGTAAATTCCCAGTTCTGCATAAAATATATGTGACCCACAAAAACTGTACAAGTTGTAGCACACCAAATTGGCAGGGGTGACCTAAGCTGTAGTTTAAATGCAACAAATTAGTAATAAGTTTGTGGAAAATGTGGACAACCTAGATTCTTAAAGCTTGGTCCAACTATCAACTCTACTGAATAAATTTCCACAAACTGTGGAAATATTGTGGCATCTAGGTTCCATCTGGGCATGTAGCTATACCCTGTGTGCCTTCAAAAACATACCAAATGTGTGTTTTGAGAGTCTCATTGCATAACTGTGACATAAGTGTGAGGATTAGGTTTTCTTCTGCTAAGGTATTAGCAGTGGTTTCAGGGATGCTAAATACAGCAGTCAGAAAATCATGTAGGTTGTAAGGGACATGTAAAGGTCAACTACTTCAAGTCTCTGCTCAGAGCAGGCCCAGTTAGGTCAGTTTACTTAGGCCTTGCCCAGACAAATTTTGGATATCTTTAGGGATGGAGAATCCATTTCAACTGGAGTCCACATTTACTCTGTTCTCCCTGTTGATTGTAAAAAAGGGCTTCTTTGTTAACTTTAGACAAGAGTTATGGGAACATTGAGGAATTCAATGTATAATCATGCTAGCACTGTCGAATGTGTCCTCTGTTGTTGACTGGTGTCAGAGAGAGGATGCTGGTCTAAGTGTTTGTGGGTTTCTTTGTCTGACTCAGTCTAGCTATACTGCTTTTATACAATCTCAATTTTCTTCCTCCTTCAGCAGTTTTTGGAGATACAGTCATAACTCTGACCAAGCGCTCAGATGGAGGAAAGTTCCTCTCATATAAACTCCTCATATAGTTTTTAGGAAAAGAAACCAATGGGTAAAAAAATTTGGAATTATATCAAGGCACATGAATATTTAGAGCACCGGATGTTTGAATGAACTAGAAGACCCTTAACCCCATCCAAACCAGATGTCCATAAGAACAGAGCTAAGAGAGGAAAAAACAGCTTTTCAAGTGTTTTTTTTTTCCTCCTCCCCTGAGTCAGAGAAACAAAAGCACTACTTAAATGGGAAATATTTTTGTCATGGGAGTTTCGGGATCTGTCACAGAATTAACCTCTACTAATTCTGAGAAGGCTGCTTATCACCAAGGTGCAAAGTTCAGATTTAACAAAGGACAAAGCAACTGGATCTTGCTGTAACTTGTTAGTCTGCTGTTTCTAAACATTATACCTGACATATACTACTGAAAAATTTAGTGATTCATATGTCAGAGAGAATAATAGTGAATTAGTCAATATTCAGGAAATCAGTGTTGATATCCTCTATCTTTTAAGATAAAGAGGCTGATACCACACTCTTCTATACTACTTTTGTCCAAATCTGGTTGGCAAATTAATATATCCAATAGATCAAGTTGCTAATTCATTTCACTATTAGAACTGTTGCCACTAAAGTTGATTAATTTTATTTAGTGCCTGTGTTTGTAAACCCCATTAGAATTGGTTTATGTGATCATCACCTCACAGCCAGGCTATAAGAGCTATTAAATCTGAGAGACTTAGAATAAATGCCTATATCAGGAAAAATAAAACTACTTGCTACGCAAAAACAAATTACTAAGGCAAAAATGACAATGAGTCAGAGTCTATCATTGGCCCCAGTACAAAGTGACTGGCTTACTTCCCCACAGCATGGGTTGGAAAAAAACAACCCACTATTCAGTGACAAGGCTTCTTTCATTCTTTGTGTCTTCCGTACAGAAGTCAGGCAATATTCAGGACACAAGAACAATCCCAATGGACATTGCTAATTAGAATATGTATTAAATATGTGCACTGTGTACACCACAGCTGGAATATTCATAGGCAAGTGTTCCAACTTGGTTCTTCTGAGAAATAAACAACTATATGTTGAGTTTGTATTGAATGTAATGCAGAGTTCAAGATCTAGAGTACCTGCCTCCAAATCCATGACTTATTTATGTCCACAATAACCAGGAAAAGACGCAGATCTAACACTGCTCTTTGCTGTTTTCACAAAACAAAACAAACAAAAGTAAATGTAATGATTGCTTGTGATTTTTGAATAATCCCTTCATGAGTCAGTATCTTGTATAGACTCTAAAATCTGCTATGACTTTCTCTTCTTTTTGCTTCAAAGTTCAAGATGCAATCTAATTTTCTGTCATAGTAACACACAGACAGTGATACAAACTGACCAGCTTCCCATTAAGAGGGCAAACCAGAAGTAACATCTGATGTGCACCACACTGGTGCACCTCAGCACCAGTTTGCAATGGATGCAAAATGGCATAAATAGCAGTTGTTTGCTGCTTTATAAAAACACATAGAGTTAGTTTTCTAAGGCCATAGGAGGATCTTAAATGTCTGTCTTGATTTTAAGATAAACACATGCAAGCAATGAGAGCTTAAGATCATTTTTGAATTGCAGGTAAATGTAGTGGAATTGCTGTTGCTGTGAATCTTGCTATAGAAAATTCATAAATGCACAGGAATGAACTATTCCTGAAGGACCATTTCCTTCCTGTAAATGTCTATGGAACAAAAGCAGATTTCCTGCAAAAGCTCTTATTCAAATGAATGAACTGGGTACTGGGAAAGAGGATAAAAACAAGGTTACTGAGCAGCTAACTGTAAGGGAAAGTATGTTTTCCCTGGCTACCTCAGAAGAGCTACTGCATTGTCTGGCATTCCCCTGAAGCAGTGTCCTTGTCTGCACAGAGGCTGGATGAAAGCTCTTGCATCACATTTTATCAGAGGGAGGCACAAATGCTGAAGATGTTTTGCCAAAGTACACATTAGTATTTGATTTTTTAAAAAACACCATTGTGTCCAAAGCTAAAGAACAAATACAATTTTATATTTTCCTGTATCTTAGTACAATAACATGTTGTCACTTCAGCAAAGTATGAGTAATTGATTCAGTGAGTCATTATAATTTCTTTTTAAATGAGCCTAGAATAAGGTAATAGTGCCTTTTGCAACCACAGTTAGTACCACAATAGTAGAAATTCCTATGTTTAAAATAAGCAAGGCTAAAATAAACATCTCTGAACTGTAAGGGCCAGATACTTTCCATGTCCCTAACTGCTTTGATATGCTCAAAGTCATGAAGCAGCTTTAAAAACAGGATCCATAAGTCCCAGTGAAATAAATTCTCAGGTGTCATCAAGTTGCTATATTGCTCCAAAATTTCTTCTAAAAAATTATTACTTTCCGGAATAGAGTAGCTATCCTATAAATCAAAACAGAGACTACTGGAATTTAAAACAACATAGCCATACGATAACTTGTGGCAGTTATTAGACCTGCCCCAGCTCCTGGGAAAGTAAGGCTGGATGACTGCAATTATTTCCTTTCATTGTCTGCCTTCACATTATAGTTATGCTACACAACTTACCAAATCACCTGGAAATGCTAGATTAAAAACAGACCAACAAACAAACACCTTCACCCTCCATCCACACCACTTTTCTCATCATTTGAGACTCTAGGCAAGGGTCATCTGAAATTCCATGGGATAATCAATGGAGCTGGCTGAACCTAGGGGATACCTCAGCTTTTCGAGATGTCTAAAGAAAGAGATATCAGAGAAATCTGAGTGCCTTTGAAATGGCAACTGAAAGTTGAGTCAACTGAGCTAACATTTTATATCTTTTCTGTCTCATTCTCTTCCTTCACCCCACACTGCTCAGGAAGCCCATGCAGCAGCCTTGTAAGAAATGAAGAAGGAGCTCACAATAGCAATTACTATTTTTAATTGATAAAATTATCTTCCTGAAATAATTTATTTTTTGTAGTTCTCAAAGTTTAAAAATGGACAGACTGGGTTAAATTTTCACAGAAACAAATCACTTGTAAATGAAACAGCAACAAGCTGACAACAAAGGCACAATAGATGGGTAAAATACTGTATCAACTCACAACTATTTTTATTAGCAATGTGCTATTGCAAGAAAAAGTCTAGAAAACAATGGGTGATTTTAAATTATGCAGCTGTTGGATAAAGAAGGAAAGGTGTGTAGGGAGAAAGAATATCCTGAAAAAAACATTGCCTTTCTTCCAGATCCAGCAGTTATCTAGTAAATAAAGTAAAAAGTTATCCAGTAGACCTTATCACCCTCTACAACTCCCTGAAAGTAGGTTGTAGTCAGGTGGGGGTTGGTCTCTTCTCGCAGGCAATTAGCAGCAGGACAAGAGGGCACAGACTCAAGCTCTGCCAGGGGAGGGTTAGGTTGGATATTAGGAAGAGATTTTTTACAGAGAGAGTAATCAGGCACTGGAATGGGCTGCCCAGGGAGGTGGTGGATTCACCATCCCTGGAGGTTTTCAAGCTGAGACTGGATGTGACAGTTAGTGCCATGGTCTAGTAACCACAGTAGGGTTGGACTTGATGATACTGGAGGTCTTTTTCAACCCGTTTGATTCTATGATTCTATGAAATTACAATCTCTCTCCCACTGGTCTTTCTTCTGTTCTTGGATGGACTGTCATGAAATCATAACACTATTTCCACACATATTTTATAAATCAAACAAAGTGGAAACTCTAGAGGATATAGAGTAAGAGATCAAGGATACTGAAAACAGCCATGACTTAAGCTGTCAGAGTCTCTTTCCTACCCATATCTGACTCCATTGGAAAATAGCTTTTTTCCCTGGCATTTGTTGCATAATAAAGTCTCATAGAAACATAGAATAATTTGGGTTGGAAGGGACCTTAAAGACCATCTAGCTCCAACCCCCTTGCTGTGGGCAGGGACACCTTTCACTAGACCAGATTGCGCAAAGACCCATCTCACCTAGCCTTGACCAATTCCAGGGATGGGGCATCCACAGCTTCTCTGGGTAACCTGTTCCAGTGTCTCTCCACCCTCACAATGAAGAATTTCTTCCTAATATCTGATCTAAACCTACTCTTTTTCATTTGGGACACCTCTCCAGCTTTCTTGTAGGCCCCTTTCAGGTGCTGAAAGGCTGCCATAAGGTCTCCCAGGAGCCTTCTTTTCTCCAGACTGAACAACCCCAACTTTCCCAGTTTTGCCTTATAGGAGAGTTGCTCCATCCATCTTATTATCTCAGTGGTCTCCTCTGGATGCACTCCTGTTGGGAAAGGTGAAGGTTCCGTGTGGGGAAGTAAGCGGCTGACTCCGTGTGGGTGATACAGCAAGCTCCATCTTTATTGTCCAACAGGCTCTTTTTTATACAGTACAGGACAGGCATACAATTATCAATCATTTTTAATTGGCTAGGCTCTAAAGATAGCATTCAGGTACTCCCCTTACTTGCAGCTGCAGCTGTGAGGATTATCTCTTGCTTTCCCAGGCTTGAGTGCATTCCTAGCTGTTTTTCTCGAACTTGTTTGTTTCACCCTCAAGGACGAGTTACCCCTGCCATCTGCCATCTGCCCAGCTGAGTTACTCCCTATCTATATATGTTACTGTCTCCAGAGCCTTGCTTGTACACTGCATTCCCAGGTGCGTTCCCAGGACTGTGTCTGTACGTTCCCAGGGGACTGTGGCCTAGCTCTTTTTGGCTTTCCCCAGGTGTATACCCAGGATCATGTCCCGCCATTCTCCAACAGGTTCCAGTTTACCCCTTTCTTTCCTTTTGCCACCTTTTGCTATCCTGTATTTAAAAGCTCTGAAGTTAAAGCTTTGGTATTGTTTCTCCAATCATTTTGTATGTTGCCGTTCATGGCAACCGACCTCCTGCACCCCCAAGTCCTTCTCAACAGAGCTGCTCTTGATCTGTTCATCCCCAGCCTGTATTGTACTGTAAACTGCCCTTATCCAGGTGCAGCACCTTGCACTTGGTGTACATTGTATTTGGTCCTATAATATCCCTTCATGGAATCTGACTGAGTTGTAATGAATGCCAGCTGGTGGCCACTTACCTTTTGTCTGTCAGAATACTAATAAGGGAAGTTGACTGTGAATCTGTAAAGCACTGAAAATGAGTGGGGGAAAAAAAAAAAGCACCAACCCTCGACACAATAAAAAATGGGAAAAATAGCTGGGTTGCTCATAAAATACAGTGTTTTGGAGGAATTCAAATTAAGATAAGGATATCATATGATATTAATAAAATGAGCCTGTGGATTTTAAAACCATGTGAATGTTATGGGTGATCTTGATGCAAACAAAGTGGTCATCAGATGGTATGGCAATGAAAATGATAATGAATGGGGTTTTGATAAAGGTTGGAAAGAACAACTAAGAACTGATATGCCTCCAAGATCATATGTCTTTGGAAACAGAATCTCTGGCAGATGAGAGGCCAAGGACAGCCTTGGCCTCTAGGTCATACAAAATGTCCCACTCCCTCTGGATCTTGCTCCCTAAATCTGCTAATAGTAGATGCTCAGAGAAGGGTGTAAGAACAAGACAAGAATATAGTGACCCATCACAGAATAACTGCCCAGCTCCCAGCAACCTGTGGCTTACAAACCATATGCACTGTCTTTGTACCTAACAGTCCCTGTAGTATTTTCTTCAATATATTTGTTCATTGCTCTTTAACTCTTGTGACATTTTAATATTCCAGTGTGACATGACCACTACTTCTATATTGTATGAAGAAGTATTTACTTTTCTGTTGTTTTCTTTGTTTTGGTTTGGTTTTTTTGGTTTTTGGTTATTTTTTTTTTTAAAAAAAAAAATCTGTCAGCTAAAACCTCTATTTGATAGCACTTATTTATTTTTCTCAGAGACAATCAGCAGTTGATCTCTATTCACATTCTCCACCCTACTTATGTAGACTGCTGTTACCTTTCTCTTGGGACTTCTCTTTTCAGACCTCCAAACCAGTGAAGAGCTGGTGGTAGAAGCACTGCCTATATAGCTCTGAGGAAGATGGAATGGGGCAAAAGGAATTTGTGAAGATACTATCACTGAAGTGGAGAAGATCTGATGGAGAATGAAAATGGGCATCTCTTTACTTCAAGGAACACAGTTACAGAAGATTTAAGTAAACTTCTTAAGTATCTTACAAGCAAACAGATTCTTCTCAAAGCCACTATGGCAGAAATAGTTTTCAAAACAAACAAGAGGAAATCAGATTGCCTGGGAACAGCAAAATAACATATTGATAAATCTCTTAATTATGAAATGCAAAAGATAACAAAAAGACTTAACAAGCTAGGTTGAGTAGTCAGAGATATCTCAGTGGAACAGATGAACAGAAACACATACCAACTTTGGAGAAAGCACGATGAGATTAAATCCAAAGATCATCATGGCTTCTCTGTCAATAATGCCATCTTCATTGCATCATCCCAAAATCAAAGGAAATGAAAAGGGAACATCAACATGAGATGTAGAATAAAGGTAATCCTGGGGATCAAATATTTTATATTTGTCAGCTACTCAAGGAAATCATGAAGAATACTATTAAATATATTGATTTTATCAAATTGGGGGGGAAGGGGAAGCACATCATGACATTCTGTAAAATAGCCTCGGGTTTTCATGAAAAATCAGGAATCTGAAAACATGTGAATAAAAAATTAGATGCTTGAAGCTGAAAAATATACTATATAGATAGAAAGGGAAATCTCTTTAGTGTTTCAGTTTATGAGTACTCCAGGATACACTGTATCCTGTGTAAAATGACTACTGAAAAAATGGTTTAATAGAAGATAAATTTGAAGAACATCACAACTACAGAAGAGTTCTACCATCTTTTAAGATATGCTAATAATTTGATTATGATAGGAGATACATAAGATGTGGGAGAAAAAAAAGAATTATTGGATTTGGACAAAGGAATTTAAGATCAACAACAAGAAGAAACTTACTGTTGTAAGCTGACAAATTATATTAGCCACCAGCCTGTAAACATAAATATCATTAAATTAAGGCAATTTAAATGCCTACAAGCATTAACCGAGAATTATTTGGGGACAGAGTAAATTAAGGCCTGAGTGCAAAGATGGAATGCTTCTTCAGATAATTTCAGCACCGATAATTAATTGTGAAATACTTTCTCACATAAAGGATTCTGAAAAGTTTTGGTTTTTACAGATAGAACAGTTGAGTAAGAAAGATAATTCAATATGTTATAAAAACAAGTACCAATTTATGTTTGGGTTAGTGAATTTTGTTCTTCATTAAATCTGTAGGAACAGAATTGTCATTTGAATTTTCCATCCCTTCTTCAAGAATACCTTGAAATAGTAAATAGGTTCAAAAGGAAGGACAAAGTCAAGTGTCATTTTCATAGGAAATAGGCTGATTTTTTTCACTTTCCCTGAACACTTTTCCACTGTGAATTTTAAAAGGATCATCACCTCACAATGACTCCTGAAGATTCTGTGTTCTTTAACAGAACTAAAAATTTGAGACAGTTGTACCAACCAAAAAACTAAAGTAGAAGCGTGTAATGGAATGCTGTACAATACTGATGCAGCTGTTTCTCTTACTAAAGTAATCTGAGGACTGATGAACATCAAAATACTGAGGTGCAAGTTATCCCTTTGATATTTTCATGGTTCATTAAAGCTGAAAGAAGCTGTGCACTTCAAGGAGTGAAATCTTTTCAGTGTCTTTTTTTTCCCTCTTTGAGCATCTAACATGAGGATATATTTTATATAGTTGCAGCCTGAAATTTGTTAGCCAACTAGGTTTTGGACATGACCTGCTTGAAAATGCAGTGCTGTAACAAAGAGGGTAAAGGAGTATAAGCAAACCAAGTCAAGTCATTCGTGTTGCTGTTTTTCTCACAGCTATTTGCTGATGATAACATAAGTCTTTTTGTGATGATAAATTATGCAAGTGGGCAATGGAAGGAGTATTTCTGGGCATTTACTGAGCAGCAAGAGGAGGGGAACTACAATACACTGCCCAGAGGGAGTGATCCAGCTGGCAGCTGGCATCTGGCATGTCTCCTAGCCATCAAGTTTCCTCCTGCATTAAGGAAGAACTCTTTGCCCTGTACTTATTCAGTTATTCAGGCCAACATATTTTTAAAAATAGGTCTATAATTAGGCCCTAAATCTATACATTCAACTTAAGCAATCGAACTTTCTAAATTATCAGGCATCTGAAAATACCAGGCATCAGCTGGCTGGACTATATTAAGAAATCGAATGTACCGAGGACTGTTTGCTGGCACTAAAGGCAATTGGCATGGAGCAGCCCCCACCCCCATAGCTATGCGACTAGGCACTCCAGAACAGGGTGGCCTGACCTAAATTGCCTGTTGGGAATGGTTCCTTACGTATGCCGTTACCCAAACTGATACCCAGACTGTGCCTGGGAACTGTTAGAAAGCTGGACAAAGCAAGAATCATTTAGCTTAATGTTATAAAGCATTAAACTAAAGTGCCTGAGGATTCCAGTATTTTTAAATTGCTAGCACAAACACGACTAGTAAGCACTCCTAGATGCTCAGGATTTCAGAAAACAGGGCCTCTTGTTTGTGGCTTTTTTTTTTTTAACAAGTTCACTGTTCCTGTTTGGAAAAGATTAACCTAAGCCCCATTGTTCATTTACTTAACATCAGTGAGAAAACACCTTCCGTCATATCTTTCCCACCAGACTAGGATGTTCTTTCCAGCTTTTCAGCAGCTCAGAAGTGGTGTTACACATTAACCTGTGGAAGTTAGACTTTGACTGTGCAGTCTTTTGGAGATTCAGTCTTATTCCTCATACTGTACTTTTAGGGCATCCAGACCATGATCATCTTGCTTGTATTAAACAATATCTTGCTCAGAGTAGTCCACTGGCATCAGCATGATTGCTTCTAGTGGAAATAAATAACAATGGTGAAAACCATTGGTATATGTAGTTACTGGGATTCACTCCCCACCTGATTTTCCCTGGGTTTATGATTTTTTTCTGTACTCTGTCACACAGCAGTTGAAAAGTGGAGCTTTCACAACATAGTAAATCGATAAAGAAAAGGAAAAATAGATTACAATGCTGGTTTAAAAGTTAAAAATGAAAGATGGTAAGACTGAAGCTATATAAAAAGGAAGAAAGATCAGAGAGACAAGTATTTGCATCTCTTCATGCCTATTTAAGCTTTCTAGCAAAAATAAATATGCAGTTATTTGGTTTGAAAAACAAAACGTCATGAATTTTCCAAAGACAATTCTTACAAAGTTACCTTTGTGAATTGTTCAGTTTCACTGCTAAGCAGAAATGTGTCCTTAGTTCCTCAGTTATCTCCAGGCAATGACCAGTATGAGTGGGTGGTATGAGATGTACTGGTGGGGGCTGTGCCATGGAAGGACTAATCAGAAGAGAGCTGCCATCAGGGAAACTCAGGGACAGGAAAATTCCGTGATCAAATAGACATTAAAGAGTTCTATCTGAGTCTAGTCACATGTTTTAAGAGAAAAATATTCTTTCAGACCTCAGATTGTTTTGAGATTCCTTGTTTTTAGTATTTAGAAAGCCTAAGAAAGAGAACATTGGTCTATCTATATATAAGTCTACCATAGTACAGTAAGGCACCAAAAGTGGCAAGAAGGGCATGTCTAATTCTCACATAATTGACAATTATAATCTGAAAGTTGACTCAAAATGAGTTCAATCATTTTAAATCAAAACTTAGTTAAAAAGTT
Organism: Acanthisitta chloris; assembly: GCF_000695815.1. Taxonomy (NCBI): domain Eukaryota; kingdom Metazoa; phylum Chordata; class Aves; order Passeriformes; family Acanthisittidae; genus Acanthisitta; species Acanthisitta chloris. The sequence goes on along the minus strand of NW_008670203.1, from coordinate 16,360 downwards.
TTCTTATATTCTATTCCAATGAAAAGTACAAAAAATCATAAAAGGAGCTCCCATTGCTACTAAAAAAGGTGCATTTTGTCAGAGATATCTACTTGTTCTGGTATCAATTTAAGGAGGGAATTATCTACACATGCAGTCTTGAAACTATATTTTTGGGTTCTACTGTAAAAGACAGCAGCCAAATAGCAACAAAAGCTAAGATTAAGGCATTAGTTTCCTCTGTAAGTAAGTAAAAAGACACTGCTCTCTATTGAGAGGCCAGAAAGGATCCCTCAGAGAAAGGAAAAGAAAACATTCTTAACAAAACTTTGAGGAGAAGCTTTTAAGCATCTGGTACAATTTTTAGAGTGGCTGCCTATTGTGCTTACATCTCCAGCTGAGTTGCCTCAGTACATCAGCTGTGCAAATACAGATAGAAAAAGGAGCTGGAACATATTTAGTATATTTTCCTCTGTTCTCCACAGAGGTTTTTGGTCTTTTTTGTTTCTTTTATTTTTATTTTTTTAGGTTTTTTTCCCCCTGACATGACATGCATGGTGAAATCCATCCTTTCATTATCCCAGAGAAATAAGCAGAACTGAACTAGAGATTATTTTTCCCAGAGCATATTTTTCCCAGAGCATATAAATGTTTAATGTTTATACAAAAAAAAAAAATCCTTACAGGCTATACTATGGTCAATCAGATTAATTAAGATATTTCATGTAATAAGAAATACTGAAATCTTGATTCTCATTTTTTCATCTTCATGTGCAGGTTGTGCAAAAGACTATACATTGATTCTGAGAGCCCAGACTCCATTTGAGATATGCTGTAACACTCAAAATGTATGTGTGACATCAGTAACATAATTATGAAAAGAGTAACACCTAGCAAAGAAGAGAGGCATTACAAACCCGTGCAAAATGAACATATATATGTGTTTTCAAGACTGAAGGCCAAAAATTAGAAAGATTTGGCTTTTGAAGGGGAGCATTTTCATCAAGTGAAAAGGAAGACAACATTATTTGGAGGGTATTTGAGACGTAATTTTATCTACTCAGTTGCTAAAGACTTGGGAGAGGTTTACATTTACACTCAGTTTTGAAACAGTTCTTTGCTAGCTTTCTGTTCCTTTTTCTACTCATAAAAGAATGGGTCCAAGTAAACAACTCTCACCTTTGACCTAATCCAGGATAAAATATACTCTCATTCTAGACACAGACTTGTGAGTCCAAGTAGCATCCTAAACCTAAGGAAAGCTGAACACTTCTTAAAGGTGCTAAGCGTTCTCAGTTTACCATGTATGTAACTAGTATTTAAAGCCATGCAAGTACTCAAGCTACCTAAATCTGAAACATGTGGTAGGACTATTTGTATTCTTGGAGTGAATCACCCACTTAATTTCTGTGATGTCAGGGAATAACATCTTTTAATCCAAAATATTTTTCATTTAATCTACATTGTATATACCAACAAAGAGGTTACTTCAGTGTATATATATTTTTACCAATTTTGTAATTTAAGAGACACTTCCCTTATAATAGATTAACAAAATAGATGCAAATCAGTCTCTAAATTAAAGTTTTCTGTAATAGCCTAACACGAAACGAATCTGTCAATACAAATGAAGTCTACAGTTTACAATAATTATGGAAACAAAATGTACGTGTCTGTGGATGAGATGCTGAAATAAAAGAATGGTAATCAGTCCTTATTCCTGTGCTCAGGAATCCTGACTTGGCACCCTCTTGTGAATTAGCAATGCAAACAAACTTCAAAAGGAAACACACATTCCCAAGGCTCAGTCACACATGTGCCTTGGGGTGCTAATGTTTGAAGACAAAATACACCACATAGAAGCAAGCGTTGTGTCAGGAGGACCTACATTTTCAAATGCAGTATCACATTCTTGCTTTGAATTAGTATGAGCAAAGATGATGTTGCTTGAATCACAAAGGAAAACGGTACCAACATGCAAAGTGATAGAAGAAAAGCAACCTGAAGTGTCTTGGTAGAATGAATGCACATAAAAAGCAAGCCAAAGGTCATAAAGCACAGAACACTAAAAAGGCATGAAAAACCATGGTTATAATTAAGTGAAAGACATTGTTTTGAAAAGTCTAGAAATTAGAGTGGGATCGACACTCTATGGGATTTGTGGACTCTTTGTAATAAAAATAGCCAAGAACAGCAAAGGTGTTCTACAAGCTTAAATTTGGGATATTTTCCTCCAGTGCAGGAGATCCACACATTGAAAAGGACTGAAAACTCCTGACCCTTTTCATATATATAACCTGAATAGAGTATTCAAGGGAAAATCAACAGTATTATTCCTATGATAATTTATTGATGTACTTAGTTGCATTGTTTGCTGCCAACACATAATTATTAACATAAATAAACATGCCAATGTTTTTTTACATCTATATATACAGCTACAAAATGTATATATAAACAGATTATGTTGAGTTACTGTTACACTGGTTAAAAGGGCAAGATGATGTGGTAGCATGAATCTTATCTCTGTAGCCTATTTACAAATTACATGAAGAAAGGTGTTTGTTTTCAAACAATTCAATTTCAAAATCAGATTGTGTCCCTTTACCACAAAACAAAGTCCTAGCAGAAGCACCTAAATGAGCTATTCAAATTTTTGCTGGTGTCAAGACAAGCTAGTAATAGGCTGACTAGCAGCCATACCATTTCCTGAGGAACAGGGAGACCTGGCCCTGTGGTTTGTTCAGCAAGAAGCCACGGCTCCACAGAAGAGAGGGCAGAGGGCACGGCCCTGTGCAAGGTATAAGGAGCCTTATACCTGTGCAAGGTATAAGGAGCCAGACAGAGAAAGAGACAAGTAAACAGAATTAACAGAGAGATGGAAAATCCCATGTTCTACACATTTATTTGTTTGGTATCAATGAGGTTTTGTACCAAAATATAAGAATTTGGGGAATATAGTCCAGATTTCAGATTATCTTTCTTTTGGAGCAAGTGTTGCAACTGCTATAACACTGTGCAGAAATTACTTCTTCTCTCCCTCCCTGGTACCTCACTGGGCCCTTCAGAGAGCACATACACCCAGATGGGATCCACATGACCTAATTTGGGACACTTAACATGTTGATAATTTGATCTGAGTTACCTGTCTGGACTATTGTCATAGTGAGGAAAGAGTTGTATAACACCATTCCTCTTGGGTAAAATAAATACTCCTAATAAATAGGTCAAATTAATCACTTCCTAGAAATGTTGCTAATCATAAAGGGAGATCAAGGTGACTAACAGAGACACAGACCATAATCACACAGGATAGTTCAGGCTGCAAAGGACCTCAGTAAGTCTCCAATCCAACCTCCTGTTCACTAAAGTCAGACCAGCTTGGTGAGTGTTGTTTCCAGTCAAGTCTTGGCCACCTCCAAGGACAGAGATGGCACAACCTCCCTGGGCAGCCTACTTCCCTGCCCAACTGTCCTCACATGGAAAAAATTCTTTCTTGTAGCCATTGTGTTTCAATTTGTGCCTGTTGTCTACTCATCGCACCACTGTGAAGAACAAGGCTTCACCTCCTTGCTTACCTCCCCACAGGCACTGGGGGCTGTTGCTAAGTGTTCCTGAAGCTATCACTTTTGCAGGCTGAAGAAGTTCTGGTCCTCAGCATCTTCTCACAGGCCAAGTGCTTCAGCCTCAACCACTGGTGGCCTTCCACTGAACTCACCCCAATTTCCTGTACTCTGGAGTCCAAAAGTGGATGAAGTTTTTCTAGACTCATAGAATTGTTTGGTTCAGAAGGAACCTTTAAAGACCAATTGGACAAACCTCTCTGCAATGAGCAGGGTCACGTTTCACTAGATCGTGTTGCTCAAAGCCCCAACAAGCCTGGCTTCAAACACTTCCAGGGATGTGCCACCATAAATTCTCTGTTTTGCCCAGCAATCACTGTATGCAGCAGGAAGAGGCTAAAGGGTGGTGGGGAAAACAAGGGACTTGAGGGTTAAATGATAGCAGGAAATGCCTTGATTCAGAAAGCATTTCTGTTTAGGATAAAGCTTAAAGAGCCATGTAAGTCTCTGGGGCTATGTCTGGCCTGACCTGCTGGGGTCATGCTGTGGAGTCCCTGATAGAACCCCTGATAGAATAGACATGGAGGCAGCTGTCTCTCTCTGGTTTCTGTCTAGTCACAGTACCTCTTTCTTTCCCTCATAAATGACAGCCTAAGTACAAATGGATGCCACCATGTGCCTGTGCCTTGTGGCTGTGCATCTTCCTTGAAGAACCTGGGTCTGATATCGTAAACATTACAGTTGCAGTCACTCCTCAAGTAGTGAAAATGCTTCACCCAGTTTGGTCAGAGAAGATAAATCCCCTAGTACTGACACCAGTTCTGTGTCATGCCTACTTCCAGATAGGAATACACAACTGTGAGTCACTACCATAGAACCAGGACCACAGAAGGCTCATCTAGCACAGAAACCATGAAACTGAGTTCAGGCCTTGTGTAACTTTGACCAAGGGCTGTTCCTCATTTTGAAAATGTGGGTAATATTGGTATTTTCTCTTTACCTTTTAAACTTTTCTACTATAACCTTTTGGTATGCATTGACATTCTGACTGACAAAGTTCTCAGAGTCAGCTATAATTTATAGGCACATTAAAAAATAGAAACAGTCAAGTAGAAAAATAGCAATGTAGCATTTGGCCATGTTGCTGGCAACAACAGTGTTTCAATACTTGAGATGAAATGACGACTAAAAAAACCCCAACCCTGCAGTATATCATTATTTTAAATGGCTGAAAGTATCCTTTTCTGATCCATTTGTCCATGATGCTATGACCTTGGACTTGCCTCACCACTATGGGCTTTCCTGGAGTTCACTGGAGGGTGTCTGACCTTGGTTGCTGTCACAATCCCCACCCACTGATTTGGCTTCCCTTGACCCCAGGCCTGCCTCATCCCTATGGACATGTCCAGCAGCCCAGGTTGCTTCCTGACGTGGTTGCCATCACCATCTCTCCTCTTTTCTCCTTGTCTGGATGATGGGAATTGCTGCTCTGTCAGGTCCACCATCACTCTCATCTGCCAGCCCTCCTGGCCTTGTGGAGTATCCCATGGTTGCCCCTTCCTGACAGTGATAGCTGTAAAGAAGGAATAAAACACAGCTGCATATTGAGCACCAGGAGATGCATATAGGCAATTTGATTATAGGTAGTGCTACAGATACTTATGGAAGTGCTTATAACATTATGAACCAAATAACCCTCCTTCCTTATCCAACTCTCTTCTTAAAATACATTCTCTCTCTCTCTCTTCCCCCACCCAATATGGCCTTGTACTTTGTGTCTGCCTCAAAGTATTATAAGTAGATAATGTTTTGCATAATGGTTAGGCATGGACTTGGCTACTTGCTATGTATTTGTACAAAAACAAACATACATTTGAGGATCAGTAAGAGAAGTATGACCTCTACCAACCAGAAAATGCCAGAATTACAGTGAAAAAAGGCCAAGTGTATATAGTATATTTGGCCAAAAAACTTTATTTTCTAACTATAT